>NW_026057580.1:81064260-81236238 GCF_023721935.1 Panthera uncia | reverse complement strand
GGGGCGCCTGGGTGGCTCAGTCGGTTGAGCATCCGACTTCGGCTCAGGTCATGATCTCGCGGTCCGTGAGTTCGAGCCCCGCATCGGGCTCTGTGCTCACAGCTCAGAGCCTGGAGCCTGTTTCAGATTCTGTGTCTCCCTCTCTCTCTGCCCCTCCCCCGTTCATGCTCTGTCTCTCTCTGTCTCAAAAATAAATAAACGTTAAAAAAAAATGCATACTTAAAAAATAAGATAGTATAATATATTTTGTCAAATATTTTCAGAATTTAAATAAAATGAACAAGTTTTAGAAAAATATAAATTACCAATTTCTGTAGTCTCAAGGATAGAAAATATAAAGATATATAGAACAATTTTCATAGTGAAACATCTGCACACTCATTTCACTTCCAGAAAGGTAGAAGGTCAATTTTTTAGGCAATTTTAATAAAATTCGAATATATAGGAGATTTTTATGCTATATGGGCACTTTCAGGTATTGAGACAGAAGAAATATAATCAGATGCTTTATGAGATTCTAGTATGGCCTCAATACCAAAGAGTAGTGAAAGACTGTACAATTATAGAAAGTCACAGAAAATTTAATTTATAGATACAGATTAAATATCACAAAAATATTTTCATATTTATTTATTGATAACAAAACAACATGAAAATATATGGTTTATCCAAGGAGTGCACTGATAGTTCAATTTAGGACTTTTATCAAAATTAACTACATTAGAGATCCTAGGAGAAATATTAATCATTAGGATAAAAAGAAAAATGTCTATTAGGATTCACATAAACACTTAAGAAGGCAGGAAGAGACGACCCCTAGGTGGCTTAGTCAATTAAGGGCTTAACTCTTGATTTCGGCTCAGGCCATGATCTCAGGTACATGAGATCGAATGCCATGTCAGGCTCTGCATGGACAGTATGGAGCCCACTTGGGATTCTCTCTCTGTCTGTCTCTCTGTCTGCCCCTGTCAAAATAAATAGATAAACATTAAAAAAAGAAGAAGAAAGAGAAGGGAACTTGACTTGATAAAGAATGTGACACCAACAACAGCAAAAAAAAAGCAAAACAAACCTAGTCAATATCATCCATAACACAAAATTTTAGAGCATTTACAATAAAGGCCACAACAAGACAAACATGCCAGAATCCTACAATTAGATCTATAATTCATTATTATGATGCCAAATTTGAGGAGACTACACAAAGATATAAGGTTAAAGGAAAAGAGAGGAAGGCACATGGTATGCCCACCTGCACTGAAAATCCAAGAAAATCTACAGACATACTTTTAGAACATAACAAAGCTCATCAGATTGCTGGACATAAAATCAAAATGATCCCCAAATCCCAAAATTTATAAATTTTGTAATAAAATGGTTAAAAAATCAAATTCATAGTTCTAGTAACATGTACCTAGAGATGTTTTCAAAATTTTTTTAATGTTTATTTATTTTTGAAAGAGAGGTAGAATGTGAGCGGGGGAGTGACAGAGAGAGAGGGAGACACAGAATCCGAAGCAGGCTCCAGGCTCTGAGCTGTCAGCACAGAGCCCGATGTAGGGCTTGAATTCATGAACTGTGAGATCACGACCTGAGCTTGAGTTGGACGCTTAACCAACTGAGCCACCCAGGCTCCCCTAGAGATGTTTTTTAGTTACAATGAGTTATGCTAGTCTATTATGGAGATAATTAACAATTTTTTTTTTGAGTTACATAAGAGAAGACTTGAAAATTATAGAGATAATATTCAGCATTGGAAATAATAATATAATGACACAAATTTTTCTCTACTCAACATTGTCAGATGCTATTTAATCCATAACCAATCTATAAAGTTAATGCAACTTCCAATAGTGTTTTTCACAGAACTTGACACACTAATTTAAAATTTGTATGCACGAATGAAAGCATATGAAGAGCCAAATGATTCTGAAGAAGCAGCAAGGAGTGAGGACTTCCAACAGATATCAAAACATCTTACAAAGCTGTGCAGGCATGCTTCATTGTCTTGCACTTCATTTTACTGTGCTTCTTAGACCCTGCATTTTTTACAAATTAAAGGTTTGTGGCAACCCTGTGCCAATTAAGTTTATCTGTTCCATTTTCCACTAACATTTGCTCACAGTGTTTCTATGTCACATTTTGGTAATTCTCACAATATTTCAAACTCCTTAATTATTACAGTATGTCTTAAGGTGATATGATCAGTGATCTTTAATGTTAGTATTGTAATTGCTTTAGGGTGGCATGAATCACAACCATAAATGATGGTGAACTTAAGTAATAAATGTGTGTGTTCTGACTGCTTCACCAGCCAGCCATTCCCTGTCTCTTTCCCTCTCATGAGATCTCCTTATTCCCTGAAACATAACAATATTGCAATTAGGACAATTAATAACCTTAAATTGGCCTCTAAGTGTTCAAGCAAATGGAAGGATCACATGTGTCTCACTGTAAACCAAAACTAGAAATGATTAAGCTTAGTGAGGAAGGTATGTTAAAAGCCAAGATAGGCTGAAAGTTAGGCTTCTTGCAGGAAACAGCCAGGTTGTGAATGCTCAGGGGAAGTTCTTTTTTTTTTAAGTTGAAATATAGTTGACACACAATGTTACATCAGTTTCAGATGTACAACATAGCGATTAGACAAATTTATACATTATGCTGCGCTTACCACAAGTGTGACTACCATCTGTCACTGTACAACATTATTATAATATCATTGCCTACATTCCCTATGCTGTATCTTTCCTTCTTGTGACTTATTCATTCCATAATTGGAAGCCGATACCTCCCACTTCCCTTCACCCATTTTGCCCACACCCCCTCCCATCTGGCAAAAGGAAAGTTCTTGAAAGAAAGGAAAAGTGAACACACAAATGATAAGAAAGCAAAATAGCCTTATTGCTGATATAGAGAAAGTTTGAGTGGTCTGGATGGAAGATCAAACCAGCAAAAACATTCCCTGAAACCAAAGCCTAATCCAGAGCAAGGCCCTCCCTCTCTTCAATTCTGTGAAGGCTGAGAGAAGTGAGGAAGCTGCAGAAGAAAAGTCTGAAGATAGCAGAGGATGGTTTATGAGGTTTGAGGAAAGAAACTGTCTTCATAACCTAGAGTTCAAGGTGAAGCAGCAGATGCTGATGTAGAAGTTGCAGCAAGTTTTCCAGAAGATCTAGCTAAGATCCTTAATGAAGGTGGCTACACTAAACAACAGAATTTCAATGTAGATGAAACAGCCTTCTATTGGAAGATGATGCCATCTAGGATGTTCAGAACTGTAGAGGAGAAGTCAATGCCTGGCTTTCTCTTGTTAAGGGCTAATGCAGCTAATAGCTTTAAGTTGAAGTCAATGCTCATTCACCATTCCAAAAATCCTACAGCCCTTAAGAATAATGGTAATTCTACTAAGCCTATGTTCTACAAATGGAACAACAAAGCCTGGATTACAGCACATCTGTTTATAACATGGCTTAGTCCATTGTTGAGACCTACTGCTCAGAAAAAAAATATATATTTCTTTCAAAATATTCCTGCTCATTGACAACATATCTGGCCACGCAAGAGCTCTAATGGAGAAGTATAACTATATTTATTCATATTGTTTTCATGCCTCCTAACACAATATCCACTCTGCAGCCCATGGATCAAGGAATATTTTCAACTTGAAAGTCTTATTATTTTAAGAAATATATTTTTAAGGCTATAGCTGTCATAGACAGTTATTCCTCTGATAAATCTGGGCAAAGTACATTGAAAACCATCTGGAAAGAATTCACCATTCTAGATGCCATTAAGAACATTAGTGAATCACGGGAAGAGGTCAAAACATCAACATTTACAGGAATTTGGAAGAAGTTGTTTCCCACCCTCATGAATGACTGGGAGGGGTTCAGGACTTCAATGGTGGAAGCCACTGAAGATGTGGTGGCAATAACAGGAGAAGTAGAATCAGAAGTGGAGCCTGAGGATGTGACTGAATTGCCACAATCTCATGAGAAAACTTGAACAGATGAATAGTTGCTTCTTACAGATAAGCAAAGGAAAATGGTTTCCTGAGATAGAATACTCCTGGTGAAGATACTGTGAAGATTGTTGCAATGACAAGAAAGGATTTAGAATATTACATCAACTTGGTTGATAAAGGAGTGGCAAGGTTTGAGAAAATTGACTATAATTTTGAAAGAATTTCTATCATGGGTAAAAGGCTGTAGCATGTAGGATTGCATGCTACAGAAAAAAAAATCATTCATGAAAGATAGAGTCAATCGATGCAGCAAATTTCATTGCCTTATTTTAAGAAATGGCTTCAGCAATCCTAGTTCTCAGCAATTACCACCCTGATCAGTCAGCAACCATCAAGGCAAGACCCTCCCCAGGCAAAAAGTTTATGATTCGCTGAACTCTCAGATGATGATAAGCATTTTTGGAAATAAAGTATTTTAATTAAGGCATGTACATTTTTTTAAGACACAGTGCTATTGTGTGCTTAACAGACTACAGTATAGTATAAATGTAACTTTTATATATACTGGGAAACCAAAAATTTATTTGACTCAATTTATTTGACTTATTGCAATATTCACTTTAGTGTAGTATTCTGGAACTGAACTCACAATGTCTCTGAGGCATGCATGTAGTAATTAAAGAAGTCAGGCATAAATACAGGAATGGCCAAATAGATCAGTAGCACAAAGTGGACAGCCTGAAAACAAACCCAAGCATATAGGTAAATGTGCTTTATTATAGAAATAGAATTACCGATCAGTGGGGAAATAAAGGAGTGCTCAATGATGTTAAGACAACTGTCTATTTTGGGGAGAAAAAATCAATTAGGCATTTTTTAGACATCACACTAATAAGGAAAAGTTAAGTTCAACATAAATTAAAGACATAAGTGTGAAAAGCAAGTGTTTAGACCTTTTGGCTCAGGACAAATAAAGGAGTATATTTTGAGATATCTAGAATGGTAAAACATTCTGCAAAGTTTACAAAACACATGCCTTAATGGAGTATTTTGATAAATCTGATCATAACAAGATGAAATACTTTGCATGATGGAAGACCATCTAACAAAGCTAAAAGACAAAAGAAGCACTTGAAGAATAATCTCAAAAAGATAATTTTATAGATATATTTTTATAACTTAAAAATCATTTAAAAACATAAACAAACCAAGTAAAAAGTGGACAAAGGGTAGGAATAGGGACTTCACAGAAACTTGAATTTCTGCAAAGTATATAAAAAGATCTTTATCTTTCAGAGTAATCGAGGGAATACAGATTGAGTCAAGGTAACTGTGCACACCTGTAGGTTGCCAGGACATTTAGAAGTCTAGCTTTTCTGAGCCTTTAAGTTCCTCAAGAACAGGAGAGCTACATTAGCATTTCTCTGCATTTCCTAATTGACCTGGCAGCATTTTGAGGCATTAGCCAGCTGCACAACAGGGTGGGTGGTAACAGGAAAGGATGAATGAAGAAAGAAGATTGTAGTGGTGATGCAGTGGTTGTGCCAGGAACTTGGACAAGAAAAATGCCAGTGCTGGCCTATTCTTTATGTAAATCTCCAATTGGGCCTCATATAAAGCTAGCATCAGATATGCAAAGATTTCTTGCCTTCCAAAGGGACCTAAGGAATGACCAATGTTGTTAATAAAAGTAATCAAATGTTCCTCAACTCTTCCCAGACCATTATATACTGATAATAAGTGATTAATACAGAGAACTCCAGCTGGAGATCTCATTATTTAATCTCCTTTGACATGTTTTCCTTAGCTATTTAAAGACTTGATCTTTCATTACAAAATAAAGCAAAATAAAAGTGAAATGGGATTTCATCATGGCTGGAATTTGTAATCAAATTGCTTCCTGGGCCTGCAACTTGACCCCAAACAGAGGATATAAAGGTCAGTATAGACTCGCCTTTTGCTGGATTGAGAATTTGATCTTCCTTCTGCCTCCAGCCAGAGTAAGCAGTGCCATCACTGGACACAGAAGCACATCCCTCAGCCAAGTGGCAATTCCCAACTTCAGCTTTAGAGGTAAAAGTTATGTGGGTAAAAACTAATCATTGAACGTGTCAATCTCTTTAGGCAGTCTCTGTTCTCAGTGTTACAAAATGTACATCTGTTTTCAATTAAATTAATCAAAGTACTATCCATCTCAGAGAAAAATACCTTTTCAAGAGTGGCAGACTAAAAACCAGTTAGTTGGACAACATTTACAGCATTGTGTTTGTTTTTGGACAAAGCTGTCATTTTTAAATTGCTGACTCTACAGAGATAAGACTTCATCCATAGTCTTAAAGACCAAAACCCACATCCTCTAAGCTGTAATTGATAAAATAAAGGGCATTTAGCCTGCAGAAGAGAGCTTTGGTAGAAAGGAAAAGAGGAAGGAATATAATAACATCAACAGCAGCTACATTTACTGGATGCTTTCTATTAGCCAAGAACTCTTTAGTGCCTTTTACATATATTAATTTAAACTTCACAACAATCTCATAAAGTAAGTCCCATTACCTTCAATTTAATAAATAAAATATTTAATATAAAGATATTTGGGAAGTATCTGGTACCATAAAATTTCAATCAAAGATGTTGGTGATGATGGTGAACATTATTGTTATTGAGTAATTCTTCCAATTAGAAGAAAAAAGGAACTCACCCACTAGGAATAATTTAAAGAATGTTTTGAAAACATTCTCCCCATGCCAGAAACAACATCCTTATTCCCTGCCATGGTAACTCAATTCTACTATCAAAATCCATTCTTCTTTTTTTTTTTAATTTTATTTAAGTCCAAATTAATTAACATATAGTGTAATAATTGTTTCAGTAGAATTTAGTGACAAATCAATTAAATATAACACCCAGTGCTCATCCCAAAAAGTGCCATCCCTAATGCCATTCTTCTGAGTTCTAGATTTTTCTTCTAGAATCCCATATTTATTTGCATATTGTTTGCCCCTATGAAGGGGCAGTAAAGCTCTCCTTGCTTTAGAAGCATATGTCTTCAAATGTGATAGCTGGCTGAGAGTATTCTGTATGTTAAAATAAACATTTCTTACATACTAATCTGTTCTAAGCAATATGCTGTGTTCAAGTGATATAAAGATGTTCTTTCCACCTTCTCATTTGAAAGAATAGGAAGTAGAATGAGTATCTGGGTTCAGGACAGGGAAGGGGTTAGTGGTACCCACTAGGTGGGGGGAAAGAGACCTGAAGGAAGAAATGTAAAGTTTCTAAAGCAATTTGAGTTCAGTTGTTTGTCCTCCAATTTTTCCTATAGTCAACATGATTTTACACTCTTTGGTTTCATTAATAGAAGCCACAAAATTTTTCAAAAGATGTTTCTTTTCTACATAAAAGATAAAAGAAGTTGTTGGTTAAGAAAATAACACTTGGAGTTGCAAAATAAGAAGTGAGGGAGTGTGCCTTGTTGCACAGGAGACCACGCTTGTAGTCCCAACCCTGGAGCCATTGTGCTGTCTGACTCAGTGTTCTGATTCTAAAAAACAAAGCAATAACATTAAATGATCTCTATTATCTGTTTTAAATTTTTGATGCTTTAAAATGATGTTTAGAATGAGATTAACTAGAATTGTCTTATATTGTTATCTAGATGCATATTTTGGCTTAATTTTTGTTTTCTTTTAAAATATGAAATGACAGTATATTTTAAATATACCTATTTGTTAGTTTACTTTTTTCTCATTTTATTTTATTAGTATTTTCTAAGCAAAGATAGATGACATCTTATTGCACTTCCAAAGGGGAAGATGATCACTTTAAAATTTGCTTATAGTTTTGTCTCAGCAAAAGTATTAAACAAAGAGGTCTAGCAGTTTGTTTTATTAAAACTCTTTATTTCTTACTAGGTAAGTGATAAGTAAAAACAAGAAAAAGAGATATTCCAAATTCTGGCTGTCTTGTAATACCCTTGCCTACTTGCATGAATGATTTTTGTATGCATGTGTTGAGTATTTGAATTTGCAAGGTTTCATTTTGTGTGATCTTTCAAGGAAAGTCACCTTATAGCCAAGTACTGCTAAGAAGTAAAATCCTAAGAATTTGGTTCCTGCTTGTTGGCATTCTGACATTCATGCCTGTATACTGTGTTGACTATATATCATGCTATGAATAATTGATTCTTACATAAATGCTTCATAAAGTGAGTGTTAACAAATATAACAAACTAAATGCCATCAACTAAATGTAATTTTCATTCTCAGACATATACTGTCTTTGACATATTCTGTCTTTGACTCTGGTGAAGTTATCAGAAACCAGCATAGCATCTGCTTGTCTCTCCTTTTGGAAATTTGAAGGAAACAAGACTTCTTAGAAGATCTGTGATAAGTTTCTTTAAGGACAAATATTCTAAAAATGGTAAATATTATTTATTTATCATCTTTTAAAGTTCTATATTCAAAAAGCCATCACATTTTGGTTTTTACTTATGTCATTTTACAACTGGAGTATTACAGAGAAATCTTTAATATAATAGAAGGAAAATTTAATTATCATCACCTAAAAGAAAATTAGATAGGTAAGTGAGATTACATCTAAGCATTTGGTCTAACTTTCATATTTCTTTATTAACTGACACGCTTGTATTTCCTAACTCATTTGTGAAAATCCCTAATGGTCACAACTTCTGCTTTTTTCCTAAATAACCCTGACTGCTTCCTTTCACGTATAATAAAGACAAGAACAATAATAATGCTAATTTTTACTGAATACTTATTCTGTGGAAGAAATAGAAATTTTAAGAACATTCTCATCAGGGCACCTGGGTTGCTCAGTGGGTTGAGCATCTGAATTTGGCTCAGGTCATGAGCTCACAGTTCATGAGTTGCAGCCCCACATCAGGCTCGCTACTATCAGCACAGAGCCTGCCTTTGGGTCCTCTATCTGCCCCCTGCCCCTCAACCATTCTCTCTCTCTCTCTCTCTCTCTCAAAAAAACATTAAAAACAAATAAAAAATAAAAAAAAAACATTAATCATTTTATTTTATTCCTACACACAAAACCCAATGAAGTTTGGGGAGTGATGTTAACAAGATGATGGAATAGAAAGCCCCAGACCCTCTTTCCCCTCACAGAAACACCAAATCGACAATACATAGCTTATAAGGAAACAGAACTTCAGTAACACTATAGACAAAATAGACCTAGCAGACACAGAGAACATTCCAGCCAAGAGCAGTAGAATACTCATTCATCTCCAGTGCATATACATATTCTCTGGTAGATGACACGTTAGGTAACAAAACAAGTCTTCACAAATTTAAGATTTATATTATCATTTCCACCAATAATGGAATAAAATAAACAGCCTGACTTTATACCTTAAAGAACTAGGAAAATAGGGGCACATGGGTGGCTCAGTCAGTTAAGCGTCCGACTTTAGCTCAGGTCATGATCTCATGGTTTGTGGGTTTAAACCCCACATCAGGCTCACTGCTGTCAGTGTGGAGCCTGCTTCAGATCCTCTATCTCCCTCTCTTTCTCTGCCCCTACCCAGCTCTCTCTCTCTCAAACTTAATTAAACATTAAAAAAAGGGGAAAACAAAACATAAACTTAGAAGAAGGAAGACAATAATAAAGATTACAGCAGAAATAAACAAGAGACAATAGACAAAAAATTGAAAAAATTAACAAAACTAAGAATTGTGTTTTTAAAAACATCAACAAAGTGGATAGACTAACCAAGAAAAAAAAGCAAGCACTCAAATAAAATCAGAAATGAAAGAGGAAACTTGACAATTGATGCCACAGGAATTAAAAGGATAATGAGAATGTGTTATAAAAAGTATATGCCATCAAATTTTATAGCCTAGAAGAAATGAATTAATTCACAGAAACATACAACCTGCTCACACTGAATCATGAAAAAATAGAAAATTTTAACAGACCTATAACTGGTAAGGCAATTGAATTAGTAACCAAAAAAAAACTCCTAGAAAAGAAAAGCTCAGGACCAGATGGCTTCACTGGAGAGTTCTACCACACATTTAAAGAATGACAATTTCTCTTTAATATTCAAAAAAAACTGCAGAGGAGGGAACACTTCAAAATTCATTTTATGAGGTCAGCATTATCTTGATACCAAAGTATCTTAAGCATGTGGGCTTCTATAACTGAATACTATAGACTGGGTGGCTTATAAGCCACAGAAATTTGTTTCTCACAGTTCTGGGGGCTGGAAATCCCAGATCAATACACCAGAAGATTCAGTGTCTGGTAAAAGTTCACTTTATGGCTGTCCCCTGCTGACTTCTCCCTGTGTCCTCATATGACAAAGAGGGTGACAGAGATCTCAGGTGTCTCTTTTATAAGGGCACTAATCTCATTCATGAGGGCTTCACCTTCATAATCTAATCACCTCCCAATGGCCTAGTCCCCCAGTAACATCACACTGGGAGTTAAGATTTCAATATATCAATTTTAGAGGGCACAAACATTCAGTCCATAACATTCCACTCTGGTCCCCCCCAAAATTTATGTCCTTCTCATACACAAGATACATTCTTTACATCCCAATAGCCCTAAAAGTTTTAACTAATTCCAGCATAAACTCTAAAGTCTAAGGTCCAAAGTCTTATTAAAAATCATAGAAGTCTGACATGAGTAAAACTCAAGGTACAATTCATCCTGGGGCAAATTTCTCTCCAGCTATAAACTGGTGAAACCAAAAAGTCATGTACTACCAAAATAAAATGATGGGATAGGCATAAGATAGACATTCCCATTCCAAAGGGAGAAACAGAAAAGAGGAAAGGGATTATGGTCCCAAGTAAATCTAAAGCCTAATAGGCAAATTCTTTAGACCATAAGGCTTGAGAGTAATCCTTTTTGACTCAGTGTTCCACCTGTTGGACCCACTGTAGTGACAGTTGTGTCTCTCTGGCTCTCCTGGGCAGGGGTTGTATACCAAAGGGTCTTCCAGGATAAGGCCATGGACCCAATGGCTTCAGGTGGCCGCACCTTCATGGTTCTGCTGGTTACAGCTCACACTGCAGTTCTCTACAGGGCTTCCACCCTTGAGGCAGTGGACAGGGGCATCCTGGCCCACCTTAATCAGAAAGGCAGCTCCACTCCTTAAGACCTCTCTGTATCCCCCTACTCTGCACCAGCCTTCACCCCTGGTGGTAGAAGTGGCAGACCTTATCTCGGAACTTCCTTTGAGGGAGCACTTCTTTCCTTGTCTTTAAGAATAGAACCTGGCTTCCCCAGAGATGATTGATTAGGTTGGTGTTCATATCCATACTAATCTCTTCATCAAACTGTTGCTTGACCACACCCTTAATGTTCTCTTTTGAGCACACTTTCTCATTTTTTAAAAATTTGGCCAGCTGAGTGTTTTCCAAATAGTTAAGTTCTGGTTCCATTTTGTTTAACAACTCTATCTTTAAGCCATTTCTTTCTTCTCGCATTTTACTATTAATAGGCAAGAGGAACCAAGTTGTTTCTTCATACAGTGCCTTAGAAATTTCCTCAGCTAAATAGACAATTTCATCACTCATAAGTTCTATCTTCTACAAAGTACTAGAATATAAACACTTGTCAGCCAAGATTTGTTGCCACTTTATGCTAAGGATTGCCTTTTATCCATTGACCAATAACATTCCCCATTTCCTTCTGAGACTTCATCAGGTCTTTTCCCATCCATGTATATTCTCTAAAAAGAAGCTTTTTCTATGGCTATCCTCTTTTCTTTCTGAGCCTTTACTAGAATTGCCTTTAAAATTATGTTGCTAACAATTTAGGTTTTTTTCTAGCACGTACCTCAAATTCTTGCAGCCTCTACTCATTACTCAGTTCCAAAGGCATTTTCACATTTTTAGATATTTGTCACAGTAGCAATTTCCACCTTAGTTGGTTCATGCTATTATAACCAAATACTATAAATGGATGGCTTATAAATAACAGAATTTTATTTCTCGCAGTTCTAGAGGCTGGAAATCTAAAATCAAGGCACCAACCAATGGAACTGCATTTGGTGAGGGTGTGCTTCTTATTTGCAGACTCTGACATCCCCGTGTCTTCATATGATAGAGAGGGTAAGAAAGCTCTCTGGTGTCTCTTTTATGAGGGCACTAATCTCAGTCATGAGGGCTGCACTCTCAGGACCTACTCACCTCCTGAAGTCACTATCTCCTAATGCTATCACACTGGGGGACAGGAATCCAACATATCAGTTTTGGGGGGAGAATATAAACATTCATCCATAACACAAAGCTAGACAAACACACAACAAGAAAGCTACGAGTCAATATTATCCCTGATGAATCAAAATGCAAAAATACTCAATAAGATATGAGGAACATAGGAATTCAACTGTTCATTAAAAGAATCATGCACCATGACCAAGAGGGATACAAGGATGTTCAACATACAAAATCAAACAATGTGATACGTCACATTAACAGAACAAAGAATAAAAATTTTGTAATCATCTCAAAAGATTCAAAAGAAAAGAAATTGACTTAATTCAGCACCCCTTCATGATAAAAACACTCAACAAACTAGAAATAGATCACATAATAAAGGCCATATATGAAAAGCCCACAGCTAACATCATACTCCATGGTGAAAACTGAAAGGTTTGCCTCAAAGCTCAGGAACAAAATAAGGATGTGCCCACTCTCACCACTTCTGCTTAACATAGTTTTGGAATTCCTAACTAAAGCTAAGAAAAGAAATAAAAGGTATCCAAATCATAAGGGAAGAAATAAAATTATTCCCATTTGCAGATGAACATGTTCTTACATGCAGAAAATGCTCAACATTCCACAAAAGACTGTTATAATTAATAAATGAATTCAGAAAAATTGTAGGACACAAAATATAAATACACAAAAATTATTGGTATCTCTATACACTAACAAAAAATTACCTGCAATGAAAATTAAGAATAATTCCAAGTCGGGAGATGGTGGAGGCCACTGAGCAATGCAATCCTTATCAAATCCCCAGTAGTATTTTTGGCAGAAATAGAAAAAATCAACTCCAAAAGTCTATGGAACCACAAAAGGTCCTGAATAGCAAGAGCAATCTTGAGAAAGAAGAAGAAAGTTGGAGACCTCACACTTTGTGACCTCAAAACATATTACAGAGTTATAGGTATCAAAGCAGTATGGTACTGGCACAAGGGCAGACCTATGGACCAATGGAACAGAATAGAGAGCCCAGAAATAAACCCATGCATATACAGGCGACTGATCTTCAACATAGGTGTCAAGAATACACAATGCGATACAGAGAAAGACAGATACCATATGGTTTCACTCTTATGTGGATCCTGAGAAACATAACAGAAACCCATGGGGGAGGGGAAGGAAAAAAAAAAAAAAAAGAGGTTAGAGTGGGAGAGAGCCAAAGCATAAGAGACTGTTAAAAACTGAGAACAAACTGAGGGTTGATGGGGGGTGGGAGGGAGGGCACCTTTTGGGATGAGCACTGGGTGTTGTATGGAAACCAATTTGACAGTAAATTTCATATATTAAAAAAAAAAAAAAAAAAAAAAAGAATACACAATGCGAAAGGATAATCTCTTCAACAAATAGGTTTTGGGAAAACTGGAGATCCACAGAAAAAGAATAAAACTGGGCTCTTATCTTATACACTACACAAAAATAAACTCAGAAAGAACTAAAATTTTAAACATTAAAAATTTACATCTGTAACCATAAAACTAGAACTAGAAGAAAATACAGGGGAAATACTTTATGACATTGGTCACGGAAATGGCACTGAAAGCGCAGACAAGAAAGGCAAAAACATACCTGTGGAACTATATCAAACTAAAAGGCTTTGTGTGCAAAGGCAACAATCAACAGAATAAAAAGGCAACTTACAGAATAGAAGATAATGTTTGCAAACCATGTGTCTGACAAGCATTTAATTTTTGGAATATATAAAGAACACCTACAACTCAATGGCAAAACAAAACAAAAACAAAAAAGAAAACAAAAAAAAACCCCTAATAAACCAAATTTTTAAAATGCATAAAAGATTTGAATGGATATTTAAAAAAATAATGTTTACTTATTTTTGAGAGAGAAAGAGACAGAGTGCGAGTGGGAGAGGGGCAGAGAGAGAGGGAGACACAGAATCTGAAGCAGACTTCAGGCTCTGAGCTGTCAGCACCTGACTTGGGGCTTGAACTCATGGCCAATGAGATCATGACCTGAGCCGAAGTCAGATGCTTAACTGACTGATCCACCCAGGCACCCCCAGAACAGACATTAGAAAAAAAAGACATACAAAGTCTAAAACATATATTTTAATTTAGAAAATTTTTAAACATATATTCATATTTTGAGAGACAGAGCATGAGTGGGGAAGGGGCAGAGAGAGCGGGAGATAGAATCTGAAGAAGTCTCCAGGCTCTGAACTGACAGCACAGAGCTCGACGTGTGGGTTGAACTCACAGACCATGAGATCATAACCTGAACTGAAGTCAGACGCTTAACCAACTGAGTCACCCAGGAACCCCTAAAACGTATATTAAAAAAAAATGAGCAATCTCACTAGTCATCAGGGAAATGTAAATTAATGTCACTAGTCATCAGGGAAATGCAAATCAAAACCAGAATAAGATATCACCTCCTAACTGTCAGTAAGGCTATTATAAACAAAGCAAAACAAAACAGGACAGTGGTGGTGAAAATGCAGATAAATAAAAACTCTTGTGCTCTATTGCTGAAGATGTAAAATATGCAGCCATAATGAAAAACACAATGAAAACTCTTCAAAAAATTAGAAATAGAACTAACTACCATATGACCCAGAAGTTCCAATTCCGGGTATTTATCCAAAATAATTTAAAATAGAATATCAAAGAAATATATGCCATTGTATACTCACAATAGCCAAGAGGTGGAAATCACCTAAATGCCCATTAACTGATACATGGATAAAGAAAATATGACAACTGAAGCCCATATTAAACTATATATTAACTGACTAGAATTTAAATAAAAATTTGAAAAGGAATAAAAAAGAAAATTTGCTATATACATATAGTGGAATATCATTCAGCCTTAAAAGAAGAAGAAAATCCTGTTGTCTGTGACAACATGGATAAACCTTAAGGACATTATACTAAGCGAAATAAGTAAGTCACAGAAAAATATGTACTATAAGATTTCAGTTATATGAGGTCTCTAAAATAGTCATACTTAAAGAAGCAGAATGTAAAATCATGTTGCTAGGTGCTGAGGGGAGGGGGATATTATGAATTGCTATTGAGTAAGTATAGAGTTCTGCCAAGCACGATAAAAAAAGTTCTAGAGATCTACTGTACAATCATGTACATATCATAATAATAGTGTATTGTACAATTAAACTTTTGTTAAGAGGAGAGATTTTATGTTATATATTTTTTGCCACCAAAACCAACAGTAATCATAATTATAATCATAAACCCAACGAGTTAAGCCTACTGCAGATGGGGAAACAGAGGCTTAGAGAAGGTGCCTAATGTTTGCTCTCTACCCTTTGCACACAGTTTCAGCTGTATGAAATGGTGAATCCTCTCCCTTGCCATCCATGTTTTTTCAACCTGATTCAATATCCAGTTACACCTGCCTCACTCAGTCCTCTCCCTCATTCCATACTCACTAAGCCTCATGGTCAAAGGCTTTCTCTCTTTTATTATCTCTCTCTTAATATTCCCCTGAGAGCCCTGAAGACTATTTGGTGTACTATAATTACTAATGAAAGAGCAATCTAACTGACTCTTGTGGAACATAAAGATGCTCCAACTAAAGGTCTTCTTTGGTTCTTTGGAACTAAAGATACTTCCCTTGGTTTTCCAGTTTCAACGACCTACAGTGAGAAGCACTGTCCCATAAGTCATAAAGGAGAAACTTGTCTGATCGACGGGGATGCAGCAGCAGACGTAATTTAGCAAAACCCAGTCTGGGCTTTTTTCCAGAAAATGTCTTCTAATATGTTAGAAAGGTGAAGGAGAGGGAAGCAGTTCTCACATTCAACACTCTTGGCAGGAATTTATTTTGTGCCCAATATTGTAAAAAATCATCATCTTAATGATGCAGGTGAAAATAATAGAGGAAATTTAGTTTCCTGGCTCACAGGATTTGATTTCCTCTATTAACTGGAGGCATGCATCATTGCAGATTTGTAATCTCTTCATCTCACCTCTCTGAATCTTAGAGCAATATCTACCAGTCCCACCAAAGAGTGTTAATGAGCCACAAGAAGATGGTCAATAGACTTTTCTCCTTCAGACTAAGAATCTAGTCAGTGGTAGAGAAGTTGAGGATGGCATTGGAGTTCACCTCTTAAATATTTAGGCAAGTTTCCTCACTCTTTTGAAAATGTGTTCACTGTCAAGAAAAAGCTGAACACTGTATCGTTCTTGGTGGCCAATCTAATATTAAAGGTAACTGGACTTAAATGACCTCTGTACTTAAAATGACCTCAATTTGTAACTACCTGGATTGCTTCCAGAGTCATCCATAATTTAATTATATTTATCCCAGCTCATCTAGAAGAACTCAAAATGAAATAGTGACTTTGGTTTGTGAGGTCAGAATCAATAGCCATTAAGAGAATGAGGGGATCTTTAAATCTAGGGGAAAAAAGCAAGTACTTAAAATATCCCTTGCATCAGCCTCAGAATTCTGGGTGCTCAGACAATGGCAGATATGGTGGAATTTTATCACAATGTGCTATGCAGCTTTACTGCCTAGAAAGATAGGAGTTAATGTAGGAGTTCACTGTCAACCAGAATAAGAGTTAAAAGTTCAGCTTTCAGAGTATTTTGGACTTGCATGGCACATTTAAAGAGGCAGACAGATCCCGAAGAAGGACTGAAATAGATGAAATCTATAAGATAAGAAGAAAATTCCATGTAAGCCAAATGTATGAGTTTCTCTAATCATGTCATTGGCATCATGTAAATGCCAGACACCATTTATATACAGCTTAGATATAGCAGATGTTGGCATTTAAGTATAGGTTGCTTGAGAGAAAATTGCCCTTGAATGGAAGAGGAAGTTTACTGGCAGAGAAAAATGATTTTCTCAGTTAACAGTTATAAGCCCAATAATAGAATTGTTTTCAACCAGAGGTTGTGGGGTGGGAAAGGAGGAGAGATATAATGATACTTCAATTCCAATCTAAAAAAGAAAAAAAAATCAGCTTCAGTTGAAATTGCGGATGTGTGGGTTGTATACATAGAACCTTCTCCTCCCCTCTCCTCTAAACCTCAAGGCTTCATGTTAAATGGAACAAATCACATCCTTCGTGGTTCTGCTCTGTTTGGTACA
The DNA here is from genome assembly GCF_023721935.1 of Panthera uncia. Taxonomy (NCBI): domain Eukaryota; kingdom Metazoa; phylum Chordata; class Mammalia; order Carnivora; family Felidae; genus Panthera; species Panthera uncia. The sequence goes on along the minus strand of NW_026057580.1, from coordinate 81,218,940 downwards.
GCTGCTTGCTGCAGGTGGTGCCCTAAAAATATATTGTTTGTTTATTTTGCAATATAGCAGTCTGCAGAGTGGTACCTAAAAGTGCGACAGCTCCCTTCTCTTTCTGTCAGTGAACCAAATGATGAAAGACAGAGACCTCCGCCAAACCTAGCATGAAAAGGCCCAAATAAGAGGCACAGGTTGTGCTTGAGGCTCAGCTTCTGATAAGTTCCATTTTCTTTGGATTCATGAAGCAAGGCTGACAAGCAGACTATCTGTCATCAGAGCCTCTGACTGGGTTTCAGTGAAGCAAAGCCAAGCAACAAACCGCCTTTGTTGGGAGAATCATCGCCCTTCTCTGGAGATTAACATCTGTAAGCATCTGGGGTCTAAAGGGAAAAAGAATCTGTAATGAATCACAAAAGGAAAATAAAAGTGAAGATTAATCTCAGGTAAATGTTCATGCAGATATTTTAAATAGAGCTTTCAATAATTTTTTAATGTATGGTGAAATGTTCCAATAATTTTTCCAGCCACACTGGCAGGGCACTCACAGAGTTGTTGACACAGCACGATTAACTTGCACGTGAAAATGTTTTATACATGATAGTTAAAATGATGCACAAAACTATATTTTCATTAACTTCATCCTTAAATTCTTCCAACTCAGACCCAGATTAAGTACCACAGCAGCTCTGAAGCTTTAAGACCATAAGTTTGAACCCCCAAAATGTGGGCATCATGTGGCTTTCTCATTCTAATTCATACCTCAGACTCACAATTAAAGGACAATAAAGGTGTGTCTAAACATATTTTCTCATTTAGTTTTGGCCACTCTTTTACTATCTCTTTAAAAATTTTTTTAATGTTTCATTTTATTTTTTGAGAGACAGATAGAGACAGAGCACGAGCAGGGAAGGGGCAGAGAGAGGAGACACAGAATCCAAAGCAGTCACCAGGCTCAGAGCTGTCATCAGAGACCCCATGAGGGGCTCAAACCCACCAACGTGAGAATGCTCAACTGACTGAGCCACCGAGGTGCCCTTACTATCTTCTTAGTGTTCTGCTTCCTTTGACAACTTGTCTCTAAGCTTTTAATTTGTAAGCAACACAGACTTTCCTAAACTTATGAACTGAGAACATTGCTGAAAATGAATACATGAACAGCCACTGAGTCACTGACATGGAAATTTTTTATACCTCACAGTGTAATTTCACTTAAAATTGATTTTCCTGTAACAGATATAGTAGATTAGGACTAAATCAACCTAAATATGATATGTGACTAACAGAATGGTATAAAATTCCAGCAAGTATCATTTGTAAAATTTAGAACTTAGGAAAAAGAGAATCTACCCATAATTCTGCAATGAAGAAATCAATAGAGTTATGGAAAATGGGTAGGAAAAGTGAAGATAAATGACGGGGGGACACTGGAAAGTTAGGGGTAAAAGAAACAATTTGTATTTATAAAATTGCTGATAAGCTGATTAAACTTAAGAGGTGGAGAGACTAAGAATCAATAAGGAGAGTAGAGCAAGGTAGACATTTCAGAATAAAAGAAGAGATAAAGAAAACCAAAATATCTTTGGAGCCATGACACTCTTTAATTCAGTCCTTGACTTTGCAGCCATATTTGCCATTAGCATTGACCAAGATCATCACATGAAAAATAGCTGCTTTTTTAGGTACAATAACATAAAATCCTGTGAATAGAGTTAGGGGAAAATTACAAGTGATAAACATATGTGTGCAAAAAGTTGTGGTCTTGGTTCTCAAGAAATTTAACTATGGGTTGAGAGTCATAACAAAGGTCAGAGAGGAACAAATAGCAGAGTCAAAATAAATGCAGCCATGATGCCACAAGGGCAGGAATAAGCAGGAGGATAATGAAGACTAGGAATCATATACCTAGTTGTTAAGAAGAATGTGTGAGTTGACAATAGTAGGGTTTAAAATCCTATTTATAGGATTGGTAAACACAAAAGGTAGAGAAGGAACATCACAGGTTGTTCTTCTTCTATTATGTGAACATTATTTAGCTTAAGTGTGTTTGCCCATATTTTTACTCTTTTCACTCGAGTATAACATGCTAAACAATAAATTATCCGTCATATTATAGCGATCATTATAAATCTTTGCAACCTTCCTTTGAGAATGCCTTGCTGTTATTTGAAAACACTTACACATCCTACTATTATTATTATACCACTGTGTTTAGAACTTCCAGTGAAGAGGAAATTGCCATCAAAGAATTACTTCTCAAAAATTTTTTATCAGAATAGTTGATTATGACTGGAAAGATGTCCTAAAAGACAATGATATTATATATTACAAAGAAAGATGGTAGCCTTTTGTTCAAGGCCAATAGCTTATCATGTTTTTCAAAAATTACTCTATTTTAGTATATTTATATAGACTTTTTTTCCTTTTGAAATAACTTATGATTCAGTATACCTTATTATTTATTCTGAAATGATTTTATTTTATTTTTAAAGTTTATTTATTTATTTTGAGAGAGAAAGTCAGAAGAGAGAGAGAATACAAGCTGGGGAGGGGCAGAGAAAGAAGGAGAGAGAATTCCAAGCAGGCCCTTCGCTGCCAGTGCAGAGCCCAACACGGGGCTCAATCCCATGAGCCATGAGATCATGACCTGAGCCAAAATCAAGAGTCACACCCTTAACTGACTGAGCCCCCCAGGTGACCCTGAAATAATTTTATAATTACAAAATTAAATATAAGAAATTGGATTGTACATGGTGCTTTGCACAATTTCAGACAATTTAACTTAAATCTCATATCATTACAGAAAACCTAATTAATGGTGATTTATTGCAGCTTATAGTCCTCACTACCATCTTTAATATGCTGGTATTTTTACTTCATGATGTGTCCAAGCATTCTCTTGATCAAGTGATGTTATGCTTTGGGGGTAAATAACTGCTTTCAACATTATATAGAGAAGCAGATATTGCACACTGATGATAATGGTTGATATGGGATAAAACTTACCCCTGTGTAGACTAGTGTGTCAGTACAGTAAATAGTATCACACTGGCTTTAAGAATCACAGTCCCATCTAGGGAGTAAGTAAACTAAGTAAGACTTAGTTCATTTTTGCACATCACTATGAGTTAGTCTTTAAAAATGATAGTCTTTTCAATAAGCAGTGGAAGGTACTGAGCTAAAGAAAAAATAAATAATACCACTTTTATTGTTTTCAGGCAATTTCTTAAGAATTATCTCATTCAGTTCATAATTACAAAATAGTTTATTATACAGCTGGGTGTAAGATTTAAGGATTGTTACTCCCAAACTGTGAATATTTTACCTTATGTTTCTGACTTTGCATGTAGGGAATACCAGAGAATATTAAAAGCAAAAACGTCTTAGACTTAATTTGACTTTAGAGTCTATTCAAGTTCTTGCACTCTGCTTGTTCATGGACTCACAAAACTACTCCCTAATTTACAAGGGCACCTTTCAGAAATAAAGCAAAATAAAATGAGAACATGATAACTGATTTCTCAGGGTTAATTTTAACAAAAACTTGGTTGATGATTGTGGATAAGACATCAGAGTGCCATGTTCTGAGTGACAGTGTTGAGGTAACTTTATTATTGTCTAGAGGAACTGAGAGTAGGTTAGAAAGTTACACACGTGCCCATTTCAGAAGCATCAACAGGTCTTGATGTTTCTTAATATTCAGGAATAAGCCCAGTTCAGGTGCTAAAATTAATTTGTGGAATGTTGTTTATATGCTGTGCAGCACTCAAATTTGCCAAGAAATGTCCATTCCCAATCTATACACTGACTTCATTCTCCTATTTCAGAAATGCTGACATTGGAAAAATCCCTTGTTCACAATTATAATTTGGTTCTTCTTCCTATAATTTTGTGAATATTTCATAAACTATTCTGATGTTACAGAAAGACAAATCACATTTATTTCATTTATTGGGTTACTCCTCTCTGACAAGTAAGTCTATGTATGAGTATCCAGAGAACTAGACCTGGAGCAGCATATATAACATTCCAAGCCAAGCAGCAAAGCTGTTGACCCAGCATAGGAGCTAGGAAAGAAACCAAGTGCTTGTCATTCTGTCCATTTCTATCACAGGCAGCAAGCATTTCTGTCCTAAGATGAAAACTATTGTAGAGTCATGGACACTGGACTAGGAATCAGAAGACTCAGTTTTCAGTTCAAGCTCTTCACTAAGTCACTCTTTAGCGTTGAGTAATGGCAGACAGAGTGTAGGTCTGCAGATTCAGTACTTGATAATAGGGTAGACCCTGTGATATTCAAAGGGAAATGACTCTCAACTTCCAAGAAGGAGCTGATGGAGTAGTTGGAGCTGTGGCACCTATTTGGTATTACAGAATGTTTGTTTTTTTTTTTTTGACCAAGCACCATGTGTTTCTGAGCACTTTAGGACTATAGCGGGATCAGTAGCAAAAAGAAAGGGAAAGCATTGATATGTCTGGTGAAGATTTTCAAAATTACAACGTCTAGGCCATACCTCAAGCCTTAAGGGCATAGCATTTCTAGAAGTAGGTCATGTTTATAGTACTCTTTTAAACAAGTGAGTAAATCATTTCTATTCTCAGCCAGCATTAAGACCCATACTGAGAGGGACAGGGCATGAGCGAGGGAGAGAGGGAGGGAGAGGGAGAGAGAGAGAGAGAGAAGGACAGAGAGAGACAGAGAGAAAATCTTAAGCAGGCTCCACACTCAGCACAGAGGCCAACATGAGGCTTCATCCCATGACCTGGGATCATGACCTGAGCCAAAATCAAGGTGTCAGATACTCAACAGACTGAGCCACCCAAGTGCCTCAAGAACCACTGTGTTAGTGTAATGGTCTTTAAGCATTTCTACTTCCATATGTCCTGAAAAATTTTTCTTAAAAATCACTTAAAAGCTGTATACATTTGAAATTGATGTTTGATATTTTTATCATTATTTTTTTTATTTTTAAAATGCATTTTTAAGTAACTTTTACACCCAAGTGGGCCTCAAAGTCATGGCCCCAAGATCAAGAGTCATGCTCTACCAACTAGTCAGGTGCCCCCTCACCATTAATTTAAATAGCGGCAATGGACTATTTATTTCAGCATATTATAAATATTAACATATTTTAAAGAGACATATTAGTCTTTGAGATACATCCAATGAAATTTGAATACTGCTGTGATGTGAAATTCACCTTCTGTCACTTAAAAACACACATCCCTTCAAAATGATTCAAGTTCGCAACTCAGATTCACTATTCACCAGTTTAATGGCAATGTCGCAAGCTACATTCAAATCAGGACCCAAATCTCTGACAACCAAACTTTATGAACATGTGTTTCCAGATTAAAGAAGGAATGAAAGTGAGGCGTGATCAATAAGGCAACTCGTTTTCATCCATGCACCACACACTCAGCAACATTCAAAAAAATACTCCTGAGCCATTCCCAGCACAATCCCACATTAACTCGGATAAAGGCTTTCAAGGTTTTGAAAATTTCTCACCAATGGTATACTTAGGCAAGTCTTACCAAGCCATATGTCAAATATATATCATTATTAACTGGGAATAACTGGAAGCATCTGTGGCTCCATCCATTTGAAGACACGTTTTATCTTCAAAAATTTTTTACCACAATTTTTAAAACAATGGTTTCTATCATTTCATGTACTTTAAAAAATACAAAGTTTTCCAAATAGAATAGATATGACTGAAGGATGAACTTGACAGTGATCCTATTTTATCTATGAACAGTGCACCAAGTATTAGAACCTTTTCTAGAGTCTTTTATAAGTCTCTGCTAATTTGTACATGGTTTCTATGCCAATTTTAATTGTTTGGGAAAATGGTAAGCTTAATTAAATTTTTACGAACATCTTCTGCTGGTATCCTAAATATATTAATTATCAATCTGCTGCAGACTTGGAAGTGTGTTGGAAGTAATACCCAGAAATTTTGGTTGGAGTGGTGTATCTCAAATTTAGAGATATTGATCCTCTGGAGGTAACCAGAGAAAAGAGGGATGAAGTATTGGTTTCTGTTTTGTTTTTTTGTCCAATGTATTATTTGAAATTGTAACATACATTTTAAAACATAAACTTAGTTCAGTAACTGATAAATATTTTTCCCTTAAAGCTTCATTTACTTCCACTTTCTTGTAAAACATCCTCTGTTTTCATTGTGTTGGTTAGGGGAAGTGAGGTATAGTGTGTGCATAACAAGTATGAGGCACACACACCTCCATTCCCCTCACCCTCAGCACCATGGCTAATCAATCATGACATTCTTTGTCACTGATAAGCTCGGAATTTGGGGGTTTCAGGAACTCATTTCCAATCAGCTGTTGCTGGCATTCAGACTGTAGTCCATTTCCTGTCTTTGGTACCAGAAAAAAACTTGGGTCAGTATGTCCATCCTCCCTACTGGCTAAGAAATCTTGGGAAAGGCTTTCAACCTGTTTTGCAGCCCTCACAGGACTGTTACACAAATCAAAAGATTTAATTCCTGTGAACACATTTTGTAAACCATGCAGCTGCAATCACACATTGTTTGAAGAAATCCCCTTAATTCTTTTGTAATGCGAACAACACTATCTCTGTAGCTGATCTCCTCCCTGGTTCTCCCCATACATATTTATTTGATCTATTTTGTAAGTATGGATTTTTTTTTTTTTGGTTTTATTAAAACTGTGCACACCTGTATTCCTTTTGAATACGATATCTAATACTAACTAGAAGAAAGCCCTGCCGAAGGAGGAGAGGGCTCAAGTCTCACACCTGGCTCATCATTATGGTGTTCTGGCAGTCCTCTCTGCTCGGCTGGAGGCTGCGTGATTAATAGCCCCTCTTCCCAATTATGTGGATATTATACTTGTCTTCTTTTGGCTGTAGACGGAAGATATCTTATGTATGTGCGATGCAAATGTGGGCTTTGTGAATGCTAATTTCCAAATCAGCTAAGAGTTGATTGGCAGAAAACCGAACAACAGGGTGACAGGATTGCCAGGGGTCAGGAATCTGTGAAAGAAAGGCTGAGTAAAGTTGGAGGAAATGAGCTAGAGAGATTTGGAGTGAGGCAAGAGCAGTCGCTGGGAGAGCAGCAGTTCGTGAAGGCAGATTCAAGCCAGATACCCGGGAAGAGAGGGCAGCTTCAAAGACTGGTGGAAACAAGGAGAAGTGGGGATTTAGCTGACTTTACAAAAAGCAGGATGGAGCTAAGAAGACAATATTATGTTATATACTGCACAAAGTGTATTCTCTGTCTACTACAATCCCCAAAATATACCTATTTGCACCTGGTTTGTATCCTGAGGAACCTTGCCCTTAAAAAATTTTTAAGTTTATTTATTTCTTTTTTGAGAGAGAGAGAGAGAGAGAGAGAGAGAGAGCGAGCAGGGGAGAGGCAGAGAGAGGCGGAGAGAGAGCATCCCAAGCAGGCTCCACACTGTTAGTGCAGAACCCAATGCAGGGCTCAAATTCATGAACTGCAAGATCATGACCTGAGCTGAAATCAAGAGTCAGACACCTTAACCGACTGAGCCACCCAGGTGCCCCAACACTATTCCATCTCTTAACCATGACAGCAGAAGTGATCAGAATGACTACAGGAAAATCTAGTTGGAAGGCTTCCAATTAGTAGGTGGAACAAATTGTTCAGGATAAGTCCCATTTTGGTTTCCCTTCGAAAACTCTAGTTAAGAAATGCTAGGTTTTCTTTACAGCAGGTGTTGTACGGCAAGCCCAAAGGCAAAAAGTGTCTTTGAAAATTCTCCAAGTAACTGGCTTGGGTACACTGTCCCTAACTTACTCTCAGGTGATCCACAGTCAGCACTGCCAAAGAAACAGGTGGAAAGGGTACGGACCCCCTATGAGGGTCCTATGAGGGTAAAGAGGCTGCATCCTGTGATGGCTTGCTCTCTAAAATGGTCACATATAACTATCTGTGCACATAAACTATATCCTTATAATATACTTGACACATAAGTGGAAATTTTCCAAAATGTGTGGGTACAGTAAAAAAGTGAGTTCCAGTGGGGGAATTTTTATCTAAAAGCCCTCTCTACCACATAATCTGTCCCCAAATACCAGAAAGATTTTATTTTTCTCTTTTGAGAATGAACACTTCATCTAAATAGGATTTTAACTAATTAAATAATTTTTTCTGTCCCATCAAACCTACCTTATTTTTTTCAAGATAATTAAAATGACGAGTCTAGCGTTTAAGACTGTTGTGGAAGGATGTGTTAGTTAAGAAATGTCTCAGGTTGCACATATGTGTCTCAGGTTGCACATACTAGCACTTAGCCCATTGTAATTTATGTGTGTGTGTGTATGTATGTATACACATGTATATATTTTCTTCCTTTTAAAAAATATAATAACTATATATTAGTTGCACAATCAGATACATACACATTCACATGGTCTTTCTTTTTGTTGTTCTAGAAGAATTTTATGTGAACTAATTTATGCCATTCTATCCACAACCTGTTATGTCTTGTTATTTAAGAATTGTGACTTAATATCATTCCCAAAGTAATTAACTGAAGAAATGCAAAGAGCAGATTCTATTTGCATTATTTGTCATTAACAATTTCAAGGCTATGCATAGCAGTTGCAGATCTACATGGAGTCTAAGGAAAATATAAGAGAACTATACCTATAGGATCTGTAATAAATAAATGGAGACATGTATAATAAAGTTGTCTTTATAAATCCTACAAAATTATGCATTTAGCCTTAGCAAAAGTCCTTTTTGAGAAAAGGATGTGTTTATCTCTGTCATAGTGATACAATATAAAATAATATGTTTTATATAACAGGGATATATTATACAGATATGCTCTACAAATACTGTATACAAATACATAGGAATCATTTGTAACTCCTACTGACTCCTAGTGGAGGGAGAGTTCTTTATTAGTTTAATAATATGAAATATGGAGGCATGATAGTCCTAGAAGTAGAATTTATGAAAAGCTGAACTGTTTGAAAAAGAGGGGACATGATTACAGGTGATGCATCGTACCTTCAGAAAATGTAGGAAGAAGAATATGGGCAAATGAAGAATTCCAGGGGCTAGCAGCACAGACAGAAATAAACACTGGCAGGAAAGTATCCACTGAAATCTTATAAATCTAGGCATTTTAGCATGTTAGTTGTGAAGGCTCTCTGATCTTTCTGCAAGAATCTTTGGGAAACTCTTGTTTACCAAAAGCCAAATGATCAAACCTTGGATGGTTGGATTTCTTATGTAAAATGCTGATGATGCCAAAGCCTACTTATTGATTTACTGATTGATTACTTTTTACTATGCCCTGGTTTAACTTGACAAACCCCTATTGAAGGGGGCATTAACTAGAAAAAAGCAAATAGCCACACTTTATCCACAGATTCCATTTGTGTGCACTGAATTTGCACAGAAGTAAAACGATTCCAGAAGCACTAGAAGGAGAGGTTGGCTGTCAAAACTTACTGCGAGGACAATCTGGAGGGAACTATGAGCCACTTCTATGTACTGGTACTCCAGAAAACACCCTGAGACCGTGATGTAGCGATGGTCTTCTGGGGCCCAGTCTGGTGCGGGTGTCACTGATGTCACCGTACATCCTGGTCCATTCTCCATCCACCAAGATCGGTGCATTGAAATATTAAAAGTCAGGATAAGGTCTGTTTCCTGCAAGAAGGCAATTTATAAGGATGAGAATTACTTTATAAATGTTAGTCAGCTTATTTTGGACTGACTTGGAGTTTTCCATTTGGAAATGTGGGTTTTTTTTTTCTCCCTCCCCTCACTGTATTTTATGGGCAGAAAGGAAGCATCTTAAATAAAACTATTAGTTCCACTTGAAAGTTCTGTGTCTAATAGATTTCATTTATTGGCCTGACTACAATAATATAAATAAAAATATTTATTAGTAAAATTATCAGTGACTGACATTAATTGTAGCACTGAAGAGTTCTTACTTTTGAGGACTTATAATTTATTACAAAAGGAGTGACTTAAACTATTTTATCAAGTGAAGTTCATCTTATTTTAAATAAGCTATACTCTCAACTTGAGAACTTTTACCTTTTACACATTTTAAATATTAAATTTTTACTTCAGTTTGGCAAAATTTAATGTAATGTGGCTAAAGCTAAAATTTATAAGACTTTACTTAATAAAACATATTACTTGGTCATAACATTTCTTAGGAAATATCATTAGCAAGTTCTTGCAGGGTGGAGATAATAAGTCAACAACTCTTTAGATGAAGTTAAGCACGTTAGGTGATGTGTAGGTATAAATGGAATAGAAGGTAGAGTTTCTGCACTTGGCTTATAATCACATACACAAACATGGAGCTATTAATGGCACATGGATAAAGGTTGTCTTCCAGAAAGAGAATGGCTGAAAGGAATACAGTGAACATGTTCTGGTACTCAGCAAGTCAAGGAAGATGAATTCTAAATGGAATTATTTCAATCTCAGTGATAGTGCTACCAGTTAATAGATGCCAACTATTCTCACTCTAAAATGAGGTGCTGAATTAACTAGGCAGATCCTGCATAGAAAATATCTTAAATCAGGTTTTGTGACCTTTAACACTCACTCACACTGAAGGTATGAAAGTGTTAAGCTGAAATGGCCAGGGGGGGTTGGAGATTGGGTGGACGATTCCTCTGGAGTGAAGTATGCTATGAGTCACATGATCTCTATGGGCAGGAAAGGGGGTGAGGGAGCAAGCAATTTTTCTCTTTCTTTCAAGCCTCTTCACAAAGTCTTCAAAGTATCCTTTGCAACCTGAAAATGGCTAAACAAAAAGTGTCCACATTTTTGATTAACTGATTTTTGAATGTTGAACAAGTCGTGTATATCTGACATAAATCCCTCTTGGTTGTGGTATGTAATTCTTTTTGTACATTATTGGATTCATTTTGATAATATTTTGTTGAGGATAATTGCATGTACGTTCATTAGAAGTATTTATCTGTAGTTTTCATTTCCTGCAATGTCTGTGTCTGGCTTTGGTATTAGGTTAATGCTTGTTTCATAATGTGAGTTAGAAAGTTTTCCATCTGTTTCTATCTTCTGGGACAGATTATATGATTTCTTGGTATGACTTGGTATGATTTCTTAAATGTTTGGTAGATTTACCAGTGAAACCATCTGGACCTGAAGTTTGCTGTTTTGGAAAGTTATTATTTATTGAATTTCTTTAATAGATATAGACCTATTAAAATTATCTATTTTTTCTAGTATGAGTTTTGGCAGATTATATCTTTAAAGGGATTTGTCCAGGTTACCTAGGTTATTAAATTTGTGGGCATAGAGTTGTTAACAATATTCCTTCATTATCCTTTCAATGTTCATGAGATCTGTAGCGATGTCCCTTCTTTCATTTCTGTTATTAGTAATTTGTGTTTTCTCTAATTTTTTCTTAGCCTGGTTGAAGGCTTTTCAATTTTGTTGATCTTTTCAAAGAACTAGCTTTTGATTTAATTGATTTTTTCCACTGTTTTACGGTTTTGATTTTTTAAATGTTTACTTATTTTGGGAGAGAGAGAGAGAGAGAGGGAGGGAGAGAGAGAGACAGAGACAGAGAGAGACACACAGAGAGCGAGCAGGTGCATGAGCAGGGGAGGGGCAGAGAGGGAGAAAGAGAGAGAATCCCAAGCAGGCTCTGCTCTGTTAGCACAGAGCCCAATGCAGGGCTTAATCTAATGAAGCTTGAGATCATGCCCTGAGCCGAAATCAAGAGTCGGACAGTTAACAGACTGAGCCACCTAGATGTCCCAAGTAGGTTATTTCAAATGTAAACACATTTGTGTTACACCCCCAGGTGTAAGATTTCTGTTTTGACCTGTGTGCTATTTAGAAATGTACCTTGGGGTGCCTGGGTAGTTCATGCAGTTAAGCATCTGACTCTTGATTTCTGTTCAGGTCATGATCTCATAGTTCATGAATTCAAGCTCCAAGTCAGGTTCTGTGCTGACAGTGCAGAACCTGCTTGGGATTCTCTCTCTCTCTCCCTTTCTCTGCTTCTTCCCCACTCTGGTGTGCACTCTCTCTCAAAATAAATACATAAACTTAAAAAAAAAAGAAATGTATCTTTAATTGCCAAGTATTTGGGGATTTTCCAGTTATCTTTGTGTTATTGATTCCTCTACATTTTGTGGCATGTTTTATTATTTTTTTTACTCTCTTTCTGTAGTATTTCTATCACTAATTCTTTTTAAAAAGACCAGTAGAGCTATAAAAACTCATTCAATATTAAATTCTACTTGGTCTAACACCTTAGAATGGATCAATTCTTTTCTAACTTGTGTATCTTTTCCTGGGGACCTCTGTGCTGGAATCTCACAGGCTTCTGTTTTCATCAGGCTCTATGCAATTGATACATAAAATTGGACATGGACTTCACTTAATATCATTAGTTCTCTCTTCTGTTGGATCCTCAGTTTTCTGTATTTGACTAAGATGACCTTCACATTCCCCTCAGTTTGACTAAGCAGGTTTCTTCCTGAGTACAGGCCTTGACTTTACTTTCTCTAGAAAACGTGCAATTATAAATTCTTTGTCTGCTCCTTCAAGATGCAAATTTTCTAAAACTCAGGAATGTCTTTCTTAAGGCCCTCTGAGCCATTTCTTTGAAATGTAATGGTCAAGAAAGAGAGCATCCTTATCTCTCAGTGCCTGTGGGTAGGTAGAAAACTAACTCTGAGAAGCAACAATTAACAAACACAGATGGCCTAATCACATTGACTAACTTTCCCCATAATGTCCTTAGGTACTTTTCACCCCCGCATTTAAAAATCCTCCCAACTTTTATTTCAGTGTAATTGAATTCAATTTCTCTCCTCTATTGCAATAGTCATGAATAAAACCTTTCGTGCCTGTTTAACTTGGAGCTGAGTTCAGTTCTCTACTTACATCTCTCTTCCCTACTACAGCAGTTGAGAAAATCTGCCTCCCCATTTTAACAATTGTCTGGTGCAATTTTTCTTAACAGCTCTCATGTCTTTTACTAGGTTTTCTCTCTTGTTTCTTAGGTTACAAATTCCATTAGTTTCTTAAGAATAGGTGAATGATGTTAAGTCTTACGTGTTTTCATCCACCTTTTATATTAGTTGATTGATATTTTGGCTGGATGTATGCTTCTTGGTTGAAGATGATTTTCCCTCAGAGTGGGTGAATATTTCTCCATTATCTTCTGGTTTCCATTATAACAGTTAAGGAATCAGATACCATTTTGTTTCCTGCAATTTTTTATGTAACCTGTTTTCTTTTTTCTTTGATTTCTTACAGCTTTTCGTTTTAAGTAGTGAAATATTTCATAAACACTGAAAAGTGTAGAGGGTACTACAGCAATATCATTATACTCATCACTCAGCCTCCTTAAATCTTCTGCTGCACTGCTGCTGTCATTCTTTTAATAAAAATTTATACATGTAAATGATGCCTTCTCTGTACTCCTCCTAAACGTTATTTCCTTCTCTCCTTCTCCATAGATAATTACTGTCATGGTTTTGGATTAGTATTCTCATGAAAAGTTTTTGTAGTTTTACTAAATGTTTATCTACTCATTAATAACATAAAATACTGTTTTCAGGTTTTAAAATGTGTATATTCATTCATGTAGAATCTAAAAACAAAACAAAACAAAACAAAACAAAACAAAACAAATGAATGAACAGACAAACGAAAAGCAGAGTCAGACTTGTAAATACAGAGAGCTGGTGGTTGCCAGCAGGGAGGACAGTGGTGGGGATCACAAAATGGGTGAAGGGGAGTGGGAGATGCAGGCTTCCAGTTATGGAGTGAATAAGTCATTGGAATAAAAGGTACAGTGCAGGGAATATAGTGAATGGTATTGCAATAGGGTTGTATGGTGACAGATGGTAGCTACACTTGGGCTGAGCGAGCATAATGTACAGAGATGTAGAATCACTATATGGTACACCCGAAACTAGTGTCACATTGTGTATCAAATATATACCCACATAATAAATGGAAAATGAAAACAATAAAATGTGTAAAACCTCTAACTTGTTTTGGTTCCACATGATATTTCTGAAGTTTATCCAGGTAGAAATAATCTTCTTTTAGGGGCACCTGGGTGGCTCAGTCAGTTAAGCCTCCAACTTCAGCTCAGGTCATGATCTCATGGTTCATGGGTTCAAGCCCTGCATCGGGCTCTGTGCTGACAGCTCAGAGCCTGGAACGGGCTTCGGATTCTGTGTCTCCCTCTCTCTCTGCCCTTCCCCTGCTCACGTTCATGCTCATGCTCATGCTTTGTCTCTCTCTCTCTCTTGCTCTCAGAATAAATAAACATTTAAAAAAAGAAAGAAAATCTTTTAATTTCAGGTTCTGAAGTACCTTGATGGGTTTTTTAAATTTTTTATTATTTTTTATTTTTATTTATTTATTTTTTAATTCACTAAGTTTTTTGAGCTTCTGGAGGGACTTTCAATCCAGGAAACTGTTCCTTCCATTCTAGGAAACATTTTCACATTTTATCTTAAATTGTTCCCTCCCCTCTACTTTTTCTGTTACTATAGAAATTTCTGTTAGTCAGACATTCGACTTCTAGGATTGACCTCTTTATATTCTTATCTTTTCTTTCCTAGTATTCATATATTAACATTTCTCTTTACTCTTTTGGAGATTTTCTTTACCAACTTCTCGCAGTGTTATATTGAATTGCGTATTTTATTTTGAATATTTTGAATTTCTAAGAGCCATTTATTCTTCTCTAATTGTTGCTTTTGTGTAGCTAGTACTTTTCAATTCTTTCTGGGCTATAACTTTTCTTAGTTTTCTGATGTATTATTTTTTAAAAATTGTGTTTCCCACACTGTTTTTGCTTTATCTGAGTTATTTTTACTAAATAAATAAGTATATAAATAAATAAATAATAATAATTAGTTAATAATTAGTTAAACATCTACCATGTGCCATATGCAACATTCCTGCCTTTATGAGTATTCATCATGTGGTAAGGAAAATGGACAAGGAATACATAAATATATCAAAATATCAGCATAGAAATTAACATACAGAGAAAAATGAATTCAAGTAAAGAAACAGAATAACCCAGAATTGGGTCATGGGAGGAGTTAAAGAAATATATCTCATATTATTTTGTGTCAACAGGGTCCTGATTGGAGTGTAGGAATGTATAGAGCCTTTCCTTAGAAGTCTGGTGATCTCTGGTTGTTCTTTCAGATCAAAGAGGAGAAACTAAAGCTTGTTCAGCAGTTGTTATGCATTTGTAGGATAGTCAGCAAGTACCCGTCACATATGATGACTGGGCAGTGTCTTCCAAATGCTAGATCTGTGTGGATCTGTAGGGCTTTGTTCTGGGTCTTCCTGTCTGCTTATGGAGTATAGACGCACCAGACCTTAGCATACCTGGGAGAAACTGGAAAGGGGTTGCTGGTTTTGCTACACTGTATGCACCTTTTTTTTTTTTTTTTAACTCCGGTATGCAGTCTTTAGCAATCCTCATGTGTTCAGAAATTTAGCTCATGCTTGCCTATATCTCAAAAGTCTCACCTGTCCAGAGGAGAAGTCTGGTTATATCAATTAAAGGAAAAGCCTGGGGCAGTCTAATTGCTTCTTGAACAGATTATTCAATCTATTCCCATTTTCAGTCCTGTACCTCACACAATCCATCTACTTCTAAATCCTGACTTTTGAAGATTTTTATAGGTCGAATCTATAAATTGGAACCCCTCTCTGCATGTTCATAATAAGTTTTAGGTTTTTCCACTCTGTTAAGTCACTTAGCAAATCCCCATCTACTTTCTATCTTCCAGAAACTGATGACACTTCTTACCCTTCCCCCACTCCTATTCTCTTTTACTGTTAGTTTACAATTTTTTTATTCTTTCATATCACTTTGGAGGAGTTTGGGGATGAAATATAAGTACGTGAATAGCTTTAACCAGCAATCATTAACTGGAAGAATCCTAGAATTATCTTATATTCTCAGTTATCCTCCTGAGACATTTAAACAGAAAACTTTGTTTTTGCACATGCATTATTTTAACCACAAAATGTAAATTCCTTGCGGTAAAACAGACAAGAAAGTTCTCCCTGAAGTTCCCTTTTAAATGCAACAGAAATTTCTGTGTGAACTGTTCCATGTATAATCAATAGGTTATTTAATTCCTATATATTTTATAAGTTTAAGCTCAAAATTAAAAGAACGTCTGAGACAAAGAACAAGTCTTGATAGCACAAAATAAGACAGAAATCCAGAAACTGACTTGTGCATTCTGGATGGCTACATCTTGAAAAACATATAAAATAGTCTCATAACTGTAAGATTTAAAAATTGGGAATCTAAAGAAAACTCCCATAATATGTTCAGATCAGTATAATAACAAAAAAAAAAACACCCTTTGTATCAATATATTTATTCATCTTCTTAGTAAGTCTCTAAAAAGTTCAGATTAAAGGACCTCATTATTGGTCATGTCAATTTTCAAAATAACAGGGTCTGATGTGTTACATGAAAGCTGTTATTAGCACTAAAAAGTTGTTTCTGACAAAGACTATATGCATTCAGGTCAACACAAGGAGCTTAATTGCTCAACAAAGAATAAGCATTTGATGGAAAAAAAAGTTGAAAAGCAAATGAGAAACAGATACTAGTAACATCTCAGAATTTCAATAAAAAGCTAAAATTTACTTTCCCTGTTTTATGGCATTTGAAGAAGAGCATACATGCATGTATGTGTTCCAAGAGTAAGCAATGGAGAATATATTGTAGACAGTAGAAGGTGGAGGGTGGGAGAGAAATTTTGAGTTTAAGTTTAAAAAATCAGAAATGTTGGGGCGCCTCGGTGGCTCAGTCAGTTAAGCGTCCGACTTTGGCTCAGGTCATGATCTCTCAGTTTGTGAGTTCGAGCCCAGCGTCAAGCTCTGTGCTGACTGCTCGGAGCATGGAGCCTGCTTCAGATTCTGTGTCTCCCTCTCTCTCTGCCCCTCCCCTGCTCACGCTCTGTCTCTGTCTCTCAATAATAAATAAACATTAAAAAAATTTTTTTAAATTAAAAAAAAACTGAAATGTTTTCTTAGATTCTTGGAATTTTCTATTACTTAGTTTTTCTTTTGGAATAATAATATTGAAAACTGATATGTTCTCATGTCTAGACTGCAACATTATTAGAAAGGCTAGAAGCTGCACTTTGTAACAAATGGCAATTAGGTTATAGTTAGCAGCATAGTTGCTAACACAAATTATTCGGTTACTATATGCAAAGCATTTTACCAGGCCATAAAAATGTGAAGTGATGTCAGATGTGACCCCTAACATTATGGGGCCTATTATCTCTTTTCGAGGATAAGGTATAAAGAGGAAATGTATGAAAGTTACTCAAAAAATTAAAAATAAAGCTACCCTATGACCCAGCAATTGCACTACTAGGTACCTACTACTAGGTAGGTATTTTTGTTATCTAAAGGAAACAAAAATGGTGATTTGAAGGGGCACATGAACCCCAATGTTTACAGCAGCACTATCAACAATATCCAAATTATGGAAAGAGCCCAAATGTCCATCGACTGATAAATGGATAAAGAAGATGTGGTATAAATATACAATGGAATATTGCTCGGAAATCAAAAAGAATGAAATCTCACCATTTGCAACAATGTGTTTGGAAATAGAATGTATTATGCTAAGCAAAATAAGTCAGTCAGAGAAAGATAAATATCATACGATTTTACTCGTATGTGGAATTTAAGAAACAAAACAGATGAACATAGGAGAAGGGAAGGAAAAATAAGATAAAAACAGAAGGAGGCAAATCATAAGAGACTCTTAAATACAGAGAACAAACTGAGAGTTGCTGGAGGGGTGGTGGGAGGGAGGGTTGGCTAAATGGGTGATGGGCTTTAAGAAGGGCACTTGTTGGGATGAGCATTGGGTGTTATATGTGAGTTGATGAATCACTGAATTCTACTCTTGAAACCATTATTACATCATATGTTAACTAACTTGGATTTAATTTTTTTTTAAATAAAATTAATTAATAAATTAATTTAAAAAAGAAGGAGGAAATGCAACAGTACAAGGAAGTATTTGATAAATACCTGAAGAGTGTGGACAATCTATTCACAGAAATTTGGAGAGTGTGATGATGCCTGTGTACTCCAGTGGGACAGTGTCCTAGAGATGGGAATTCTCGCTGTGTCCTGAAAAGGGGCCCTTCTTAGATAGGCCCACAACCCTTGGGGTGGGGGGAAGACCTTTTTAAGTAGAGGGCCCAAATAAAATTGCAGAGTGATGAGTATTTGTATATTTAAGAACTTGGATATTTAAATAGCTTTAATTTTATGAGGGGAGAGTTTGTGAGAAGGAGTAGTATAACATTCCATTGGAAGATCTTGACTTGGGACTAGACTGGGCAGGGTCTTAAATGACAGAACAAACATCTGGGCTTATTGAAAGATGTTTGATCAACAACAGGACATCCGCACTGCCAAACATGAACCAAGAGGTACTGCAGTAAATTTAAGTCTCCTGTAGGATTGGGGCAGGGCAGTGCAGGCAACAAGAAGAGAACAGTAGAGGTGCTGTTTTGAACAATAGTCATTATGAAGGTAAAGACTCATGCTGTAAAATTCAAATCCTTGACCTTGTTCACCCATACAATTGTCCTGAGCTCTACAAGGCTCCAGGGAGGCAGGACCAAAATCACTGCTTTTGGCACTCAGAGGAAGAATGTGAAAAAATCAGCATTCTCCTCCTTTACTTTAAAACATACTTCTTGTAATGATATTAAAATAATGCCAGCAAGCACACTTAATGGAAAGAAGCAAGTTTTAACAACAAAAATACTCTGGGATGTCAAAATATATTAATAAAAGCATGCATATTTAGTTGTCAGGACTCAAAAAAGTAGTTAAGAAACCTTGTAACTGGGGCACCTGGGTGGCTCAGTCGGTAAAGCGACCGACTTCAGCTCGGGTCATGATCTCGCAGTTTGTGAGTTCGAGCCCCACAGCGGACTCCATGCTGACAGCTCAGAGGCTGGACCCTGGTTCAAATTCTGTGTCTCCCTCTCTCTCTGCTCATCCCATGCTCATGCTCTGTCTGTCTCTGTCTCTCAATAATAAATAAATATTAAAAAAAAAGAAACCTTGTGATTGAATGATATTCTGTATTAACTGAAGATGCAGTAGTTGGGATAGTGGGGAAGGCTATATTTGACACCAAGAATCACTTTTTTTTCAATGAACTCTTATTTATTTACAGCCAATATACACTGGTTACAGTTTAAAATAACACCAAAGAGCATCACTCTACATCTTATTGCCAATATCTACATATGGATATAGGAATCCCTGCAAATTTCTTAAAAATTATCACCATCCATGGCTTGTTTCCTGTTGGTGAACTTAATATTCTAGCCCTAAATATAGCTGTATTTTTCTGTTAAAATATGCATAGATCTATGCAGATTTACAGATAAAAACCCCAATGCTAAATTTATCCTGGTAACATACGAAAATCAGTGAAAGCAAATTATATTGTTCAAGATGCCAAAAAGAAACTGAGAAAATATGGATTTGCAAAGATAAGTAAAATTACAAATACGCTTTATTTAACAGGTTGAATGAATGTTGCATATGTAGGAATGCAGCCCACAACATAAGGAAGTTCTTATCTACCAGCTTCAAAATCCAAAGATGTGATTCATCCTACTATATGACGAACCTAAGGGAAGTAGATGGGGCATCAGATATACACCTGCGCCTTTTCTTTTAGAATCTTCAACAATGGGTAAGTGAGATTTGGATGCATATGGATCATACTACAATGTAAAAGCATTGCTGGTGTTAACTCCAGTTCCTAGTTCCTGTCATGAGTTATTCAAGAAAAGATTTCTACAAATATTTCTGAGAGCAGGAAAACATTACAGCCATAGCTCTAGAAACAGATGAGGAAAGTCCAGTGGAATTTGGATTGTTAAAATTTAGAGTTTTAAAAACAAATTGTGTTTATTCTCACTATATACGAAAATTCACTAAAGATTTAATATAAAATGTTTAATCATTGCTATTATATATTTTCATTTTTTTCTTGCCTTAAAACAGGTTTCTCATGTCTGTGTTCCAACAAAGGCCATTATTTCACTTTTCTAAATCTTATCCTCACTGCCTTCTTAGTCCAGATAAATGTTTTATGTTATCTAACAATTGGTCTGCACTTTCTGCATTCTGAGCACTGCTGCAAAAATCTCATTTTAATAAAATCCTTCTCAATACCTCCTATTAACATCCTGTATATCTCTCTGCATTTAAATTAATACTCTGGGCTACTCCTTCTAAGAAGCTTTTCCTGATTAACTCCATTCCTTTTTGAGCACCACAATATTATACCTAGTACTTCTTTATATATGTATATGAATAGCAATATTATCTTGGTTAATTGCTTTCTTCTTATGGGTAAAGGAGTTTGTTAAGCCCCAAATATAGTCACTGTTCCTGCTCAAAAAATGCATATTAACTCTCAGTTGAAGAAAAATTTTGCATCTGAACTATAGAGAATTTTGTTTTAACGTGATCCTTGTAATGTTCTGAAAGAGAAGGAAAGAGGGAAAGAGAAGGGAAGGAAAAGAAGGAAGGGAAAATAATTCAATAAGGAAGCCTCTATACTAATGGTAAAGTTAATCGAACCTCCAGGCTCAAAAGTCCTATTTTTTTTTAACCTTCTAAAGCTAGGACCCATCAGCTAGGAGTAGGATCTAAGTTTGGCAAAATGAGTCTTCTCTCTCTCACACCCTTACTAGCAGATGCTAGAGGCAGAATTTTCTCAGCTGGTTACAATAATGAAAGATCAACTTCTCACTGACTTTATAGTTTTCCATGTACCGAAACCTCTTCAGGCAGCTTTTCCTGCTGTTTTGTCACTTCCCGTTTGTTCCCTCCCTGCAGGTATCTTTTCCCATCTTGTGAGTGTTCCTTTCCTGTCTAAGAGCTTTAAAAAGTGATCTGCATTCACTCTAGGGGCTTAGGGAGGCAAAATAAAGGTTAGCTATTTCAAGAGACAATGTTACTGCCATTTTAGTACTAACCTGAAGGCCACCATTTCATCTGTTTATAAAGCACATTTATGTGGATTTTTAATTTGTATGGAGGCACACAGGTGCTGATGATATTGAAGGCTTGGAAACATTTAAGGAACACTGAAATGTTCTTCTTAATAGTTCCCCACCATTACTGCCAGTCAGTATCCCACCTACATATACAGCCCACCCCCAATACTGACACTGACATTTTCCCAAGGTCAGAAATTCTGACTTGGATAGCATCTGTGATTGCCTCCGAGGATGTTACTTTGTCATGAATTGAATTGGGAACCCAATCTCATTTTGATCCATAGTTCTAAATGTCTCCTGGCTAAAGTTGTTACCAGAGATGCTAACAGAGTCTTATGCTCTTTCCTTTCTTCATTCATTCTCTTGGAAGAGAAAGGTCATGAGAAAGTGACAAAAAAAAAAAAAAAAAAAAAAACGGTAGCAAGATAGAAAAGGAACCAAGTGTTAAGGTTATTAATGATGGGCTTCATAGTCATTTTTCAGTTATTGAGAACAGGCATAATTGGAGATGAAATTTACTAGTCAACAGGAGTTTTCTCTATAAAATCTCCATAAGTCTTTTCATCTCGAAGATAAGTATGTCTCCTAGTCTATTATAAATTTTGCAACTTATTGTTAAATTTGAGGCCATACACACTGCGAAAAAGAAAGGAGTAAAGTTTATGCATTCAACAACATTCAGAGGTAGGGATTACTATCCTCATTTAACAGAAGGAAAGAAAATGAGACTGAGAGTGCATTTATAACTCTATTAACTTATTTTTTATTAAGGATAAAACTAGATTTCAAACCTATTTTTGTCTGACTTCATGCACTCTCATTGGACCTAGTTGCCTCTCAAGAATTTTTTTTTTGTCACCCAATCGATCATTGCCAAAACATGATATTTGGTATTCTTTAAGAGAATGTACTAGAATAAAAAATGCAGACACATAATTCATACAACTTACTTCAAAAATTTCCAAATGCTGCTCAGAAACCTACTCAGCGCTATAAGACCTTGACATGTCCTCTTAAGTGGTTTGTCAGCTCTAATCCAAAATTCATTGTACCTTGCATTTATAGAAGAGTTATATTTGCCATGCATTTGGATGATGAAGCTTTTAAAGATATTTTAGTTTATAAAGTTACTCTCATGAGAGAATTTTTTTTAGGTGGTAAGATTTGTTTCTTGTCTAGTGTTATCCTGGCAAGTACATAGATCAATACCGCTTAGAATTTGTGGAGACAAATATAAATAAACCTCTAAGTCTAAATAAAACACCTTTAAATATATGTACCTATTTCATTTGGATTGCTGCCAAAATGCTCTTTGCAGCTTTTGTAACACACAAGGCCAAGAGGCTACTGGTAAAAAGGTCGCTGGCGAGAAGAAAACATTAAGAAACAGAGAAAAATACTTATCATCACTTTTATAGAAAGAGAGCACTTAGTTCCTTAGTCTCCTTTAGGAAGAGAGGATATTGTCACCAGAAGTGTAAGGGAAGACAGAATTAGAAGTTGGAGACACAAATATGGGGAAAGAAAGAAACACTTCAATCATTTTGTTGCAATGTTGGAGAGTTGAGAGTGGCACCTTAGTTCATTAGACAGTAGTTCATCCTAGAAATGGTGCTGATATTGTAGCTGTATTCCCCACAACCTAGCTCTATCTAGAAGATGTGCTTCCTTCCAATTAGTTTTTTTTTTCATTTTGCATACAAAAAGGAGGCATCATTTTCAAAATATCATTTTCTATTTATTGATGATTATCTGAAGCGTGTCAAAAAATGACTTGAGAAGTTTTGAAAAGAAATAGCTTAATAATTTCCCCTCCCAAAGTGGTTGTTTACAGCCATAAGCCAAGGAGCCATTTAATTTATACACATTAGCACAACCAATATGAAACTGGAAATCACAGAGAAAAACACTGTGGTATATTTTTAAGTTACAGGTGGATTTTGTTAAGCTACTTCAATAAAGGAATCATAAAATAACCAGCTATTCTCCTACAGTGAACATAAGGAACTGTGTGGCATCTCATGTTCTCACATACCTAAGGGATCTTCATAGTTTTATGATCAGCCTGTCTGGGGCCTTGTATCTGAAAACAATGATAAAATTGCATCCTGACACTGTGTCTAGGGTGGTTGTGACAACTAAAAATCAAGTCGTGGGAACCTTGAGAGAATTTGGGTTGAATTCTCTGGAAAAGAATGAGAGGGGCCCTTCTAATTGTCTTCATATAGTTAAAGAAATATCAAAGGTCAGAGTGATAAGACTCCTCGTTTCTACTTAACTCCAGGGAGGCAGCCCAAGATTCGGGCTGATGAATTTATCGGGCAGGTAAGGTTGATCAGCCCCAAACAATTAGAAGTGCACACAAATAGAAAGGGTGGTGTTCTGAGTGATGAAGTCCTATAGCTACTGGTATTCAAGCAAAGGTTGGATGGCCCTTTGAGAGCGAGGAGCTGTACTCCACACCTGTACAGTCTCTTCCCTCAAAACGATTCTGTGATTATATGAGTAGAGAGAGACAAAGGATCACACACGATATGCTTTTCTGTTGCTTAGGTTTATCCAGTACCACTTAAATGGACAGGGGAATGTAAGCTTCTGAAGTTCATATGAAATAACTTAGAAAAATACGCTATAATTTAAGTCTACAAATGACTAGTTTATGCTCAGCTGTTATAAATCTGCCTCCACTGACTACTCAATTTAGCTCTGAAATACTACACTATGCTGTATTTGACAATGGTTACATATAAATTCTCAGCATCAGGGCTCTTAGAGAATCTCTTTAGGAGTATCAAAATCACTTAAACACTCTTGTGAAAATGAGCAATTTTAATAAATTTTCACCAGTGATTGCTCATAGCTACAATCAAGGGAATGACTTGAATTTACACGATGAATCTGAAAAGATTCCCACAAAAATCCATGCAATCTAAGAATTTAATCTAGTTAGAATATTAAAAAGGTCACTTACCGTTATAGAAAATTGCCGTATGATTGTAAGTAACTTTGCACTTTAGAAAATTCAGTCACAAAAGAATGGAAATTTATTGTGAATCCTGAGGCTACACTCAAACCTGATGTGTCTGACTCCTTTTAGTCTGAAATGTAGTAATTAATTTTCCCGGATGCTACATTGTCACTTAGCATGGATTGAAGCTTTAGTTTTTATTAACTGTATAATTTGATTTCTCCCTAGTTGAGTCCATGTTAATCATTCTCCACAAAGAGAGATGTAGGTGTCTGCCTGAGATCATGGAGAATAAGAAAAAAAAGGAAAAAGAAAAATATTTCATGTTTAGGAATATTTTGAAAGAGCTCATGTAATACATAGGAATTCCCTTTTTTTCTTCTTCTTGTCTAAATTATCCAGGTAATTATGTAATTTCTCTGCTCTGTTTGCCAGTAGAAACAGAAAGTAGAGGTGGTGGGAAAAGCAAAAGACTGTGAATAAGAAGATAGGAGCTCATAACTACGGGCATCATTCTCTATATTGCTATTTCATTCAGTAATACAGAGGAGATAATAATGACCATCCCTTTCCAGGTAATTGAGTACTAGAGAAGTAAAATGGGAATCGTTACCTTTAATAAGGATGAATTTGGTCTTAGTGATAAAAGCTCTGTAGGATATTGAAATAATGAGATTTCTGATGATTGGTAACAATTAACCATTTTCATCAGAAGGATCCTACCTTTGAGGATTAGCACACAGTTGAACACCCTTTCTCATTGCTTTGAGATACTTTCCACTGTAACATAGGACAGTCTTGACATGCTTTTACATTATTATTGCCCAGATCCTGTTCTCTGACCACTCTCCACTTCGTTCACAATCCTCCCCTACCCCACACCCCTTTCTTCACCTCTCCTTAAGTGTAAGGAGTCTACATTTGCCTGTGTATGTTTCCAAACATAATATTGGCTAACTTTCCCTGCTCTAGACCTTCTTTCCACAACAACCTAACCCACCAGACTCCATACATGGAACTGCAGTACCTACTTGTACTCCTGCCTGTGTTTCCTGGTATCATGATTGGCTTCACGTCCTGGGCCTTACAGTCCTTCTGTGCCAACAGCTTTTCAAGAACCAGTGCACATCAGCACAAATCCTAGAGTCTAAATATATTCAATAACTAATTACTGGCATAAGTATCTCTTGAATATGACAAGTACCTAATATAGCTTCTGAATTGAATTATTGAAATCAATAGATTCCATGTACATATAATGAATGTATTGTGGTCATGTGAGCTCTTTCTTTACAACTTGGTTTAACATTTCTTTTTGACTAAAATGGATTTCTGGAAAGTGTAACAGTTTTTGTCATATCTTAATGCTGGAAAAATTTTGATGTATATCAGATTTAAACCATAAACAAAGAAGCTAGAGGAATTGAATAAGAAAATTGTACTCAATTAGATTAATGACTACAAGTAAGTTTATCTTTCCTTTTCTTAAGCTCCAGGGTATTGTTTTCTTCTTCAATGTAACAGAAAACAATATTTCTCCTGTCCACATGGGTAAGTTATTTCTTCCCATGAGCCAAAATAAGTAAGGAAAAAAATCTTGATTCCCTAGTTTTTGGGGGCATAATTTGAGATGGGAAATAGTATTAAAAGTATGAATTGTGGGGCTAGTGAAGTCTGATAGAAATCATTTCAGAACCTTCCAGAGGCAAATGATAAACTGCTTATCAGTGTCTGAGGAAAATGCTTAAAATTGCAAAAGTTAGTTTTAGGGGCAAAATGCCTTGAAAGTGGGAAGACTGTTCTGATTCTGTTCTGAACTTCTGCCCCCCTCCTCTCTGTGAGATTGTTATATCCCTGGGGCTTATTTCTTAGACTCAATGAATTAAAAAAAGTAAAAGTACTTATTTCCCACTCTTCAGCTTTGCAGAGATGAGAAAGGATTTCCACTTCGTCCCTCCTCAGGAAAAAGGAGAGAAGAAATAAACCTCCCACATCTCTCTTTCCTCTTAGCCTCATCACTTCCACAAAGAGTGACTTATTTGGTGGTGAAGTTTGGGAAGCAGATTGAGCATGCTCAGGTCAGTCATACCTCTCCTCTTCTTGGGAGCCAGCTTATCTGCAGAATGCACAATCATCCTAACTCCATGGGGTAAAATAGGAGGCACATGCTATATCTTCTTCATAGCAATATTTATATGGATATTTTATAAAGATATATTCATATTTTATATTATTATCTTTTATGAAGACATACAACTCAACTGAATTTATGCCTGGGATCGGAATGATACTACACTGGAGACTGGAACATGAAAACAGGAGGCCCAAGGAAAGTACTGGAGAAAAGTCTATACTACTCAAAAGGCCCACCATACCTATATCCCACTTTTGAGGATTGCTGAGTTTGGGACCCAAAATCCCTGTCCACCACTGACTGGATGGTGAATATAAACCTTATACTAAATAAGGATCAACAGAAGCAGATTCTGTCTCTTGCCCAGGATGAACATAGTACATTTAGATAAATTTAGCTGTAGATCACTAAAATATCCATCTTCAAGTCATTTACGGTATTCTAAATATGTCTTGGTTCCTGAAAAACTGAAAGTGCCTATTTCATGAAAATTAACTAAGACTATAGCTCTTCAATATAACAAAGGCCATCACTGTAAAGGATAAAATGATAAGACATGATTATAGTCTTCAAAGACTGTACAATTTGATACACAGTCAATATAAGTAATTACATCATAAGATAAAATGTATCTATAACCTTAGTAAAGATAAAACAGCAACAACAAAAAACCCACTTGTGAAGTTAAGGTCACATCCCATTGTGTTATTATGAAAGGCTTAATAGGGGAGTTGATATTTTAACTGGACCTTGTAAGAAAGAGATTTAAGTAGGAAGAGATGTAAGAGAGAATTATACACAAAGGTACAAAGTGAACAAAAGAATTTAGGGGCACCTGGGTGACTCAGTCAGTTAAGCGTCCAACTCCTGATTTCAGCTTATGGTTGTGAGATCGAGCCCCACATTGGGCTCAGGGCTGGGTGTGGAGCCTGCTTGAGATTCTCTCTCCCTCTTCCTCTCCCTCTGCCCTTGTTCCCTGTTTAAGCTCTCTCTCTCTCTCTCTCTCTCTCTCTCTCTCTCTCTCAAAAAAAAGAATTTAAAAAGGAAATATTTAAGAAATGGTGAGTAGGTCTATGGAGCCACAATGGTTTGCTTTTGCATGTGTGTGAATGTGCATGAATATGTGAGAGTGTACAGGCACAAATTGTGTGTGTGTGTGTGTGCGCAGTGTGTGGAAATGCATGTAAGTGTGTGTATGCATGTGCCCCCTGGGATAGTCCCTCTCAGGTGGTGAAGCAGTCAGTGGGGTGGGCCATAGGGAAGATGAGAATCATGGGGCACTAAAGCAGAAACAGCTGAGATGACTGAATACCTTGGGACCAATGGAGCATCTTTTGATTATAAAACCCACCAGCACCCAGGACTTTTGTACAAGGTAGGAAGGCAGCATGGGTGATTGAGGATTTAGATTTGCATTGCACAAGGAAAGGGGAGGATGGAGACAAACATGTGCTGACAACTTTATAGAAATTGTCTCATTTCATTCTCATTAGTCCTTTGGAGTGAACATTCTCGCATAGAGTGAGAGAAAACTGAAGTTGAGTAATTAAAAGACTAGCTGAAGGACAAGTAGGACCTGGAGGGAACTCATGCTTGTCTTACTCCAAAGCAATTGTCTTCTCCCCAATATCAGAGACTTCCAAATTTTAGTTATTTGCATACTTTTTTCCTTGGTTTGTCTTATCACCACTTGTATTAGTGTCTTAATATTTTTCTTGTGATCAACTTACACTTTAAATTTGTCATAATTATTTATTTTGAAAAAGAAATTCATTAAACTATTTGATATGGTTATGCTTTTTTTTTTTTTTTTTTTGGGACAGAGAGAGACAGAGCATGAACGGGGGAGGGTCAGAGAGAGAGGGAGACACAGAATCGGAAACAGGCTCCAGGCTCTGAGCCATCAGCCCAGAGCCTGACGCGGGGCTCGAACTCACGGACCGAGAGATCGTGACCTGGCTGAAGTCGGACGCTTAACCGACTGCGCCACCCAGGCGCCCCTGGTTATGCTTTTTTTAAAAAAAATACAAATTTAGAATTCTTGTATAACATAGAATCCTCTACCTAGCACATAATGTACCGTTTGTAAGAAAAAGCCCACTCTCCCACCCCTACCAAAGATTCTGGCCTGGCTTAGCTCTGGTGAAGACACAGGGCTTGGTAAGCAAAACTAAGATTGTATTTCAGTCTTCACTTCAGGCAGGTGCTTTGGAGCAGGGTACAAGCCACACAGCTTTATGTGGTGTCCCTGAATATTCTCATTAAATTTTAAAAACCTTCCTGACCATGTACCCCCATAAATAATCTAGCACTCTTTTAGAAACACTGCATTTCATAGTATAAGAGGGGGCCCATCAGTTGTCTTGATTATCTGTGAATTTCCCTTTTTGACTCCTACTTATGTATGGGAAGCATTTAATGAGGCATGAGTCATTTCACAGAATGGATTTCCTGGATGTTTAATGCAACTTTAAATGCATGTTCGATGGATGGATTTACACACTTGGATATGTAAATGCTGCTTCTTTGGTCCATGAATCTCCACCGTAATAAGGTTGATGGTAAGAGCTCACATATCCCAGGACCTGCCCCTTGATACAATTATAACATGACTCCACGATTCATTTACTGCATATTTTATCAGAAGTTTCAGAAATTCATCAATTCACAGATGATCTCAACATTCTCACAAACTCAGGAGGGAGCTATGGAATGAGACTTTTGGAATCTGGCCCTTCACCTCTGCTTTTATCCCATTTGCTGTATTCATACTTAATTCAGACACTGGCAATTACTTCCCCTTTAGATATTCACACAAGAAGCAAACAATATTCTTTTTTTCTATTTTTGAATGGTAACAAAAATAAAGTAAATCTGATTATAATCATTACTTTTTTAAAGAAGACAATGCGTTACAGTAGAAAGAGTGGGGACTTAGGAATAAGACACACTTTGAATCTGGCATTTGATGATTTCTAACTGTGTAATCTTAGCTAAGTTAATTAACCTTTCTGTCTTCCTCTTTCAAATGTAGATAATACTTTTAAGTTTTTGCGTGGGACCAAATAACATAAACAACTACAGCACAAAGTGGGTGCTCAATGAAAATAATTTCTTTTCTCTTTTCATAATAACTTTAAATTGTTAAAAGTAAGTGAGATAAGGTATTCAAGTATTTTGAAAAATACTTTTGCTCAACCAATCCTATCCTGGATAGTTGGATCCTATCCAACTACTTGGTATTACTGAACAAACCGGCTATCTCCTGCTTGCTATAATTTCAAGCAACTGCTTCTGCTCAGATGAAAAATAAAACAAAGGACTATGAGTTTACATTCTTGAATCACAAGATCTAGCATTCTTCTTCCCTGATCACTAGGGCCACAGTCTCTATGAAGAGAGGCATCTGCTGTGACAGAGAGGAAAACTTTGCTTAAGAAACTGACATGGAGGGAGTGCCTGGGTGGCTCAGTTGGTTAAGCATCCGACTTCGGCTCAGGTCATGATGTCACAGTTCCTGACTTTGAGCCCCACGTTGGGCTCTGTGCTGTCAGTTCAGAGCCTGGAGCCTGCTTCAGATTCTGTGTTTCCCTCTCTCTGCTCCTCCCCTATTCATGCTCTGTCTCTGTCTCTCAAAAATAAATAATGTTAAAAAATTTAAAAAAAGAAATAAAAAAAAGAAACTGACATGGGGGTGTCTGGGTGGCTAAGTCAGTTAAGGATCAGACTCTTTATTTTATCTCAGGTCATGATCTCACAGTTTGTGACTTTGAGCCCTGCACTTTCAGTGCAGAGCCTGCTTGGGATTCTCTTTCTCCCTCTCTTTCTGCCCCTTGCCCCTCCTCTCTCTCTCTCTCAAAATAAATAAATAAACCTAAAAAAAAAAAAAAACTGACATGTAGTTAAGTCTCCTAAACAACTTCTGCCTCTACAGTTTAAGCAGATTTTTAAGAGAGGATGTGTCCCAGGGAAAGAAAGAAATTATACTCAACTATGGCTTTGCGATTTATGTTTTGACTCTTTTGATGATTGTATTTAGCTCCTAAGTGAAACGAAGGAAAGTCTTGTGTCAGGAAGACAGAGGAGGCAAATGCAAATCAATATTGCAGAGGACACTCAAGGAAATGACTTTTCTTCCTACGTGGTATTTTTGATATGTGAATGACGTATCTTAGCAATTTAAATTTCTTACTTTAGAACAAAATAAACATACAAAAACTGGATTTGAGGAAGCTAGAAGTTAAGATGGGAAATTTTTAAAAATTCAGCAATACAAATGAGCCAATACAGTCTATTTAAATGACTCAGTGAGAACACACAATGGTGGATTATTTTTAATTAAATAACCATTTGCTTGAGCGATATTTTCAGATTCAAACGTCTAATTTTAACAAGTACCTATTCTGATTCAAGACAAGCAAATACACACCACAAACAGACTCAAAGTTTTGAGAACCACATATTGTCAGAATTAAAAGTCCTACTATAAAAAGTGTAATTCTGTTCCCTGCTTCTGAGAAGGTGCAGAGAATAAATAATATCCTGGCTGTAATTTTTAAGACTTCCTCATTTGGGATTTTGAAAACAATGAAGTTGTACCAATAAGCAGATCAAAAGGCTGAGTTTACCTTTTGCTAGATGTTTGCTAAAATCACTTCAAACCATCCCACCATCTCATGATAGGATAAGAAAATTGGTATTGAAGCATTGGAACTGAGCTCACTTCTTTAA
This sequence comes from Panthera uncia, assembly GCF_023721935.1. Classification (NCBI taxonomy): domain Eukaryota; kingdom Metazoa; phylum Chordata; class Mammalia; order Carnivora; family Felidae; genus Panthera; species Panthera uncia. The sequence goes on along the minus strand of NW_026057580.1, from coordinate 81,188,016 downwards.
TTTGTATAATCCTTAGAGTCTTAAAGCCACAAAAGACTTCAGAAATTATACTGTTTGTTGGTAAGTAGCAGAGCTAGAGGGGAGTCCCAAATCTCCTAAATTTTATTGCATTTTTAATACTTTTATTCTTCTAGAGTAGGCAAATAGTGTACTTTTGTCCTGTTGACTTTATAGAGATCATCACTTAAGCAACATGCCTTTCCTTTTTTTCTATTTTTCTTTAACATCGGGAACATACTATGATTACTTTTATTGATCCCTTAGACTGTAGTCTGCATCTACCATAAGAGTCCAGGGAAGTTTTCTGTTCTTTAGAGGTTGTAGCAGGGTATGGGTTATTATTGCCTGACAACACTTTCTCCTTCTTCTGATAATAGGAATTGCCTTTCCATGTGATGTTAAGTTGACCAATCACAGTACTTCATCCTCCTAAACACAGTGGTTTGTAAAAAGGAAAGGCCCTGCTTCAAGTAGGGACAATCAGGGTCTATTTTGGAGGACTGAAATGGACCTCAGAAAAAGAGTATGTCTCTTTCTGAGATTGACTATACTGAAGACTGAGAAAGTCTGCAGAGGCCTATAGACATCTCTCCTACCATATCAGGGGATATGTCTGGGAGTGAAACAATAACACAGAAAAAAATAAGTCAGCAAAACAGTAGAAAAATCAAGACAAATTCAGCTTTTCTCATTTTTTAAACTACATTCTTATATCCTTGGATTCTGCTGATCCTGAAATTAGCACCACATCCTTAGGTTTTCCAGTTCATGAGCCAATACATTCCCTTTTTTTGTTTTTTGTTTTTAGTCCCTAAACCAGTTTGAGTAGGGTTCTTATCACTTGTATTTAAAGAGTTTTAATACAGGGGATCTTGGGTGACTCAGTGGGTTAAGTGTCCTACTCTTGATCTCACAGTTCATGAGATTGCACCCCTCATTGGGCTCTGCATTGACAGTGTGGAGCTTGCTTGGGGTTGTCTCTACCTCTCTCTCTCTGCCCCTCCTCTGCTCATGCTCTGTGTCTCTCAACAATAAATAAGTAAACTATAAAAGAGTTTTGACACAATATTGTTCTTTATTTGCATCCTCAAATTTTCTACAGCTAATTGCACTTGTTATTACACACAGTCATCTTTCTCTACAACTTGAAGATCTAAGGAACCATGGCTTCTTTTCTGTGTCCTTTCCCCCCTATATTTTAACGTTTAATAACGTGTGTTGTACCCTGAAGAATTAGATTTGGTCTTCTGCTGATAAGCCATACATGCTTAGGAGGCTTCCTGTTCTCACAACTGAGAGTTCCCCTTCTCTACTGATGAGATGCCATCCCACTCCTTCCCTTGCTGTTTACTTATGCATGTGACTCACCGAAAAAAGGTTCTAAAGTGAAAACCTAAAACAGGTTTCATTTCCCAGGATAAAATGACTAGAATGTGAGGAACCATGAGCATTGTTGTGGGTGAAATGATGTCCCCTTCACATATATCCATGTCTCAACCCCCAGAACATGTGAATGTGACCTTATTTAGAAAAAGGATCTTTGCAGATAGAATTGGGTTAAGGATCTTGAGTTGAGACCATACTGGTTATTTGTGTATGCTCTAAATCCAATGACAAGTGTCCTTATAAAAGCCAGCAGAGAAGACACAGACACACAAGAGAAGACAATGTAGACTGTGTCCACAGGACTATGTCCAAGGAATGGCTGGAACCATGAGAGCTGGAAGAGGCAAGGAAGGACTCTTTTCTAGGGTCCAGGGAGGGAGGATTGCCCTGCTCACATCTTGATTTCAGACTACTACCTCCAAAGGTGTGAGTGAGTAAATTTCTGAGGTTTATGGGAATTTTTATGGAGTCACAGGTAACGAATATAAGGATATAAAACATAAATGTAAAAATCCAATTACTTCAGAACCAATGAATAGGTATGTATGCATGTATCTGTGTATGTATATTTGAGAGAGAGAGAACACATGCAGGGGAGGGGCAGAGAGAGAGGGAGACAGAGAATCCTAAGCAGGCTCTGCCCTGTCAGCACAGACCCTGATGTGGGGCTTGAACTCACAAACTGTGAGATCATGACCTGAGCCAAAATCAAGAGTTAGATGCTTAACGGGCTGAGCCACCAGATATCCATATGGGTTGTTATTTTTGTCACTGAGGTTCCCAGCATGAGCCACAGCCTTGGACTGCCCCTGGACAAAATTAATTCCGGATCAAGAAGACAGAAGGTAAGTAGATGCAAAACATAGATGAAAGGGAATTGTCTCCAGCCACAGAGTTGGGGCACATTTTCAAATATAAGCGAAATCTTACATGGGAATCTATTTCTCAAATTCTTCATTAGGAGCATTAAGAGAGCAATACTTTCTCTTCCAGTAAAATCAGTAATATTTTCTTGAGGCAGTGATATATAGTAAAAGGTGCATGGACTCTGAAATCAAGGCAGGTCTGGGTGCAGATTATAGCTTCAGTCGCAGCTCTGGGATCTTGAACTGTCTCTGATCCAATAAGAGCAAATGAGACTTCGGATCAGTCTGACAAAGAAACCCTTGCTCTCCTCCTACAGATTCAAATGTGAGAAGTAAGTAGTGTGAAGAGTCACTGATTTATCTTCTGACTCTGAGGGAACATCTGGTCTTAGAAGAAAGCCAACCAGAAAAACTGAAACAGAGATTGGGAGGTAAGTGAGACATGGGTTACATGATTTAAGATTTGGAGTTCACCCTGTGTATCCTCCGGACTTTTTAGTTACAGGATCCAGTAAATTACATTTTGCCCAAGACACCTCACCCACAGAGTTGATACACAATGTAAAGAGACTTAACATAATTCTTGAAATGTAGTATACACATTATAAATATCAGTATCTTATTAGCCTGGAATTTCATCAACAAATTCCCAAAGAAAGTTCTTAAAGTAGTGTTTTTTTAGACTTGGGTCTACATTAGAATTACCTGAACAGTTTTAAAAAATTCCTGATGTCCAGTAGCATTCTAGACCAATTAAATCAGTCTCTGGAAGTGAGACTTGGGCCTTGCTATCTTCTTCCCGTGCCCTGAGTGATTTGAATGTGCAGCCCAAACTGAGAACCACTGTTTTATGGCTCACAAACAGGATTTGTGAGCAAAGGAAAAAAAAAAGGCGGCTTTTACTTTAAATAGCAACCCTATGTATTGCCTATTTATTGTGTCAAGATTTTGAAGTTCACTACCTCTGTGGAGACAGCTTCTAATCTTGTTTTTGTTCCCTCTGGCAAATTGTTGCTAGTTTTCTTTAGCAGAAGTTAAGAGAATATCTGTTTGTCCTCAGAGTAAGCTGTGCTCATTTATTTTTATTCTGTGAAAACCCCTCCAAGCCTTAGAGCTCGTTATTTTATTAGGGACTAATAAATTTAACTTGACCATACACACTCTTAAAAAGCTTAGTGTTCCATATGAGGCAGGCCAACAGACTGTGTTATCTTCAAAGCGTTCAGCTTAGTTTATGAAAGGTATTAGTGTTACATTAATAGCCAATGTTAAATTGTGTGCAAATTATGATTTTTTTTTTAAGGTCTGAGCCTCTGTGAACATATAATACTGAAGATCGCTTATAATAAACCTTGGAAACATCTAGAACAGTGGGAATTTGAGGCTAGCATGTGGCAAAAGAAAGATCTCTGGGTTTAAGGTCATAAAACAAATCCTTCTACCACTAAGTAGCTTTGTTTTCCAATTTGAACTTCAGTTTTTCTCATTTTTTAAATTAAGTGAGTAATATTTCACCTATAAATCTTATAGGATAAATAAACCATGGTTATTTTCATGGATAGAGTTTCTAAACCAATAATAAGTATAAAATATGTTAGACTTTTGGAAAAAAATAGGATTACCATACATATGAGTTTTGCCTGCATGATTTGAATAATAAAGATGGTTAATAAATAGTAAAGTAATGCTTATTCAAAAAGTTGTGCCTTCTGGATCAAAGAAGAATCAAATCTGCAAAAAGTATCTGGGTCTATGGTACTGCATCATCTCTTTCTATTTAACATTAGTTAAGTCAAAGGAAAAGGACTTCAATATTCACAGGCATCTATCATGAGCCAGGCAGTTTTAAAACATCATTTATTAGTTTAACATTATTTATTTCAGTACCTGACTGTACTCATTTAAACCTCACAGCAAGCAGATGAGGAACCCAAGGCAAGCTCAGGGACGTTAAGAAATGTAAGGCTATGTTGCAAGTAAATAACAAAACTAGAATTTAGAATCAGGTCTAACTCTCCAGCTATTTGTCTGCAATGATGTTACACCGATCCCCAGTCCCAACACAAAACAGTTTTTCATCTAAGAAAGAAAGGATAGGAAACGTTGACAATCATCACACTCCCCCCTCTCCCAATTACTTGTTTACAAGGTACAATTCGATGCAGGTAATGTGGTGGTACAGATTCCTCGTTCACCCTAGTGAAACCCTTTGTCAGATTTTAGTTTGTCCTCCTAGCATTTCCATGATGCTCTCGTTACCAGAGTGGTACTACTTTTTAGAGACACCGGCCTCTGTGAAAGGACAGGATTTTACAAAATGTATGCATTCTTTTTCTAAATACCAACAGTTCTTTTAAGAGTTTTGGATTTCTTTTTCATCCTCAAGTAAAGTGGAATTATCAGTTCAAAGCACTGAATGCTTTTAATACCTATTAAATTTGTTTTAGAGACCATAGTGTGAACACGGAATATTATCTCAGTTGCACAACAAAGATATTGGAGGCTTAGGGATTTTCAGAAATGGAAGAAAGTTCTATTTCAGAATTAGCTAAAACCATTTCTCTACCCACAATCTCCAAACAGTCCTATCGGCTTCCAAGGAGTGTAGAAGATAATTTATCTGATAGAAAACCTGTTCCTCCATTTTGAATGGGAATGGAATTATAAGCTAATGTGGGGCACAGGCTGAGTAAGAATCTTTGCAAACCTAAAAAAAAAAAAAATGTGGTCTCTCCCACCCCCAGCTCAGATACTTATTATGTCTCTTTGATCCTCAGGTAATAAACCAAAATTGAAAATAATTTCGTCTTCATGTTCTAATTATGCAATTTAATTCCTTTCCTTAAATGTGATGATTAATGTGGAAAACTTTCCAGGAACTCTCGGGAGGAGAGAACGTTTTTTTCTATTTTTTTTCCAAAAAAAATTTTTGTAGAAATCTTAGGTGAAATGTGGTCTTATTTTAGATTCATCGAGAGGAAACCAGTGCTTTATTTAAAAAAACTCATGTACACAGAAACACCTGGCCCAGAAGATGATCACCATATCCACCATGTCACAACAAACTATTCAGAAGAAATGGTTTATGAATATATGAGCCATGTTTCCCTCTCACTTTTTCACATTTAATGAGCCTGGAATCTTAACATGTCAGTCTCAAAACAATCTTTTGATTAAACTACTTCCTCCCCCCACCCCAGTCAAGGCGTTATTTCTGTGAATTTGCTCCTCATAGCCACTACGTTCCCCCTTCTAAATGCCTTGTGTTTTCAGAACTGTAGAATGTATTGTTCCTTTCAAAATTTAGATTCCTCAATTAGAGAATTTCAGATTTACTCGGAGAAAAAACTTATAAAGTGAAATACACTGACAGGAACTTCTAAATACTTAACCATAAATATAAGAAAGGAATTTACAGGGAAATGCAAAAGGAGAACTTTTCTTCATTGAAACAATCCACAGTAAGATATCAATGACCTTATTACTGTAGACAGTCTATGAAAATTACTGAAGAATTAGTGAGTTTCAAAAGGTGCTATTGTTGATATAAACTTGTACAAAAACTGTGCTCTTTTACTCACTATATTCCTTATTTTGAGTAAAATATTTGTTTTTGCATTAATTTGTCCAGCTACAAGAAACAAATGCTTCATTTCTGCCTTCTCTACTCCAAATTTATCTTTAAGCAGACTGTTCCTTAAGCCCTTAGAATTCTCCCATGGGAACGTAGAGGTTCAACTGGGTATTTGAATTATCCACAGATAGTCACATACAAAGAAAATTCAATCTTCTATTAAGCCTATATTTATTAATTTTTCCCCTCAATACAATTCTTCTCATACATGGTATTTGAATTATAGAGAGTTATCATAGTTACTATTTGTGGGACCACACTAAGGTTTTAGAATTTAAAATTTCACTCGCAATTTTTCTAACTTGTGTATATTCTATTTGTTCACTTATCTAGCAACCATTTCGGACATGAGTGAGTTCTTGCAGTAAAGGAGTTGATAATTCGGCAAATAAGACAGCTAATAACATTTGCTTATGAAGTACTATAATATGAACTAGAACCTGATAATTATATAAAAATATAAAATTATGCCTAGGAGAATTACATAAAAAGAAGACCATAGAAGAATTCAGTGTGGATATGTTATTTAAGCTGCTCCTTGAGGGATATTTAGGAATAATTATGAAGAAAAGAGAAAGAGGGAAGAATGGTTTGAATAATGCTATTATACAAGCATGAGATACATCTGATTTATAGAGAACAGTGTGATTTGAATTGTGTGGCTGAGTAAGAAAAGTGTGAGAATAGATAGGAAATTACCTTAGAACCAGATGAAGGAAGACCTTGCATCTAGGAAGAAGAGTTTTTGTTTTTGTATCTCTTATTTTATTTGTTTGTTTGTTTATTTTTTTAATGTGTATGCATTTTTGAGAGAGAGAGAGAGAGAGAGAGAGAGAGAGAGACAGTGAGTGGGGACTGGCAGAGAGAGAGAGACAGAGAGAATACTAAATAGGCTCTATTTGTCTCTTACTTAAAAAATTTTTTTAAAAACATTTATTTATTTTTGAGAGAGCAAGTGCGAGCAGGGAAGGGGCAGAGACAGAGGGAGACAGAATACGAAGCAGGCTCAAGGCTCCGGCTCTGTCAGCACAGAGCCGGGCACCAGGCTCGAACCCATTAACTATGAGATCAATATCTAAGCCTGAGTCAGACGCTTAACAGACTGAGCCACCCAGGCGCCCCAATATGTCTCCCATTTTTAAATAGCTGTTACTGAGCACTAACTGTGTACCAGGCACTAAGAGAGATAATTTATTTGTAATATATTTATCAATGCTCATAATGATTCTTTGAGATAGATATTATTCTATTTATTAAGTGATAAAACCAATATTCAGATAAACGTTTTGCCTATGATTATAAAGCTGGTTGGTGACAGATCTTGAATTCAAACCCAGATTTACAGATCTCAAAAGGCTGTCCTTTCCATTACACCATATTCTTGGATTTTGATCTGGAGGAAATGAAGACCTGCTGAATACTTCTGTAGGAGGGCATATCATGACCCTAGCCATTCTCTTGCATGTATGCACCAAGAAGGATAATCTGTCAGTGGTATGTAGAATGAAGAGTACGGTTCCAGGTAAATGTAGTCATGAGTCCAGGAAAGTTTTACTCAGAAAGATGACAATAAAGAATAAGTCATAGAAATAATAAGACTGCACAAAAATATAATTTGTGTATTGTATACTTTCAGTAGAAATAGATTTTGGATTGAGATACAGCCAAGTAAGTTACTGCTGGACCAACACTACTGTAAAGTTTAAGCAACTGTAAAGTTTAAGCAAATACAAATAACAACTGTAAATAACAACTGTAAAGTTTAAGCAAAATACAAAATGGCTGAAGGCACTGGAAAGTGAAAAAAGGCTGACAAAAGTAGAGAGGAGTTAGTACTTGGAAGAAGAGATTGGCATACTGCTTGTGGTATATAAAATTCTAATAAAAACCCACTGAATTTCTGGACAGAGGAATAAGAGAAAAGTGTTGAGGGCTACTACAGATGCTGGGAAGTAAAGGGAGGCCACAAGAAGGAGATAGCCAGAGGGGAAGATCCCCAAATTCTGTGTATAAGTCTACCTAATCTGTGACTGTGTCCTGAATCACACATGTCCAGGGCTGACTCCAAGTAGTAGAATGAAGAATTAAAGACTCATGTGGAGGTTTGAGCTACTGCTCAAGGGACAGGATTTGACTTGCACTTTGAATCTAATGACGTTAACCGCATACTAAAACTAATCATTAATGAGAGTGAAACCTTCAGAGTAGATTCTGTTATCTTCAGAGTATAATAACAGAATCCTGAGTGTCCACAATACCTTTATTCAGGGTAAAGTCGACATATGGAGAGTCAAGAAAATACTCATTTGGAAGAGAAAAACAATCAACTGAAAGCAATCTTCCAGTACTCAAGAGTTTAGAGTTAGCAGACAGGTTTTTTTTTTTTTTTTTTAATTTTTTTTTTCAACGTTTTTTTTTTTTTATTTATTTTTTTTGGGACAGAGAGAGACAGAGCATGAACGGGGGAGGGGCAGAGAGAGAGGGAGACACAGAATCTGAAACAGGCTCCAAGCTCCGAGCTGTCAGCCCAGAGCCTGACGCGGGGCTCGAACTCACGGACCGCGAGATCGTGACCTGGCTGAAGTCGGACGCTTAACCGACTGCGCCACCCAGGCGCCCCAGCAGACAGGTTTTAAAGCAGCTGATAGAACATGCTGAATGATGGGAATAAAAATATCCTCACAGCAAATGAAAAGACAGGAAATATCAGCAGAGAAGTAAATTATTTTTTAGAAAAAAGAACCAAATGAGAATTCTGGAACCAAAAAACAAGTATCTGAAAAATAAACAAATGAACAAATAAAAAAAAAACACTAGACAGGCTTAATAGCAGATAAAGATGGCAGAAAAATGAGGGAGTAAAAATGAAGAGAGAGCAATAAAAAGTATATAATATGGAGAACGGAAGGACTAAACATAGAAAAAAATTACCAGAACCTTAGGAATTTGTGTTATAATATCACATGTTTTAATATCCAGAAGAAGATAGGTGAGAGAGATATATATGATGGAATATTCCACAGCCATAGAAAAGGGAGAAACCTTGCCATCTGAGACAACATGGATGGACCTGAGGGTATTATGCTAAGTGAAATAGGTCAGACTTAGAAAGGCAAATATAATATGATTTTACTCATATGTGGAGTCTAAAAAACAAAAGGAATGAATAAACAAACAAAAAGTAGACTCAGACCTGTAAATATGGAGAACAAACTAATGGTTGCTAGAAGGAATGGGAGTGGTGTAATAGGCAAAATGGGTCGAGGGGAGTGGGAGACATAGGCTACCAGATATGAAATGAGTAAGTCATAGTGATAAAAGGCACAGCATAGGGAATATAGTCAATGATATTATAATAGCATTATATGGTGACAGATGGGAGCTACACTCGTGGTAACATAAAATAATATATAGAGGAAGTTGAATGACTATGTTGTACACCTGAAATGAATGTAACACTGTGTGAACTATACTCAAATAAAAAAAAATAAGTTCTAATATCCATGCAATTGCAAGCCCAAAAGGGGAGGAAAAAGACATTAGGTCAGAAAAAATATTTGAAGAAATTGTGGCTGAAAATTTCCCAAATATGGGGGAAGATACACAAACTCAAAAAGGGTAAAAATTAAGAAAACTATATGTAGGCACTTCATAGACAAGCTGCTAAAATGCAAAGGTAAAGAAATTTTGCATGACAGACGTTGCATCAGAAACAATGGAATGGAGGGGCGCCTGGGTGGCTCAGTCGGTTAAACATCCAACTTCGGCTCAGGTCATGATCTCGCCGTCCGTGAGTTCAAGCCCCGCGCCAGGCTCTGTGCTGACAACTCAGAGCCTGGAGCCTGCTTCAGATTCTGTGTCTTCCTCTCTCTCTGACCCTCCCCCGTTCATGCTCTGTCTCTCTCTGTCTCAAAAATAAATAAACGTTAAAAAAAAGAAACAATGGAATGGAGATTACTTGCTTCAACTTAGCATAGCAATGAAGTTGAAAAATTCAAGTGATGGAAAATGTGAAGAAGTCCCATTTATTTATTGCACATGTATTTAATGGTCTTTTCCAAGTTTCAGGCACTGAACTAAGCATTGGAAAGAGTGACGAACAAAATTAAATTTTTGTCTTTCTGAATCTTACATTCTCATGGGGAATTAAAAGAAAAGAAATTCAATATTTCTTTTTAGTAATTCTGCTTGAAGCCCTTACATATATGGGGTCAGCAGCTTGAAAGACATTCAAGGTGCCATCATATTCAGACATTCTCTTACTCCAAAATTAACCAGGGTTTGACCTATACAAAATGATTATTTAGATTCTCTTGGTAAAATTCCTCTCTACATTCAAAAATAGATTGATGAATGGAGTGTTACCCAAAGGAAAGCCAGCTGGATCTAGGTAAAAACTCACTGGGTAATGACTTGATTAACTCATCTGAAAATCTGTCCCTCTGCTTTGAATGACCAGACATTTCTTGGTATCCAAGGCTTTTCCTGTCCTGAGTGTTGATTTATGTTAGCCAAATGTCATACAAAATCGAGGTACTTATCTATTAATTTACAAAGAGAAATAATACTTATAAAGTCTAGGATAGTCCAACTGGCATGATATCGTTCCTGTGATAAAGCACATGGGACGCCAAATCATAATCAGAAACCCATTTTAATTTTCCACAAGAAATCACTGTGATCGGGACAGGCAATATTCAAAGTGCATATCCTCAGTGCCCTTTCTTCCAATAGGCAGACATGCATAAAATGTAATCAGAAGGTAGTTTGGTGAACAGAAAGTCTGAACAAGGGGAGTCAGATGAATGGAGGTTCTAATAGCATCGGGGGGAGATAACATGATGCATTCATCTCCCCATCTCACAATGGTCTTGTTATTGACATGGAAATACTTAAAGTGCTCGGCCTTGTTTCCCACTGGACTGTGATCACTTGGGTCCTGCCACCATCTGTGCACTGGAGCTCCTTTTTCTATTCTTCCAATTATTTCTGCTACTGCACATGCATGCTTTGGATTTATTGAAACATTCAAAAAGTTACATTCCTGTCCTGCTGGCATGAGAACTACTTGCTCTTTTTTAGGTGACTTTGTATATCTTGGCTCTTGAACATGTCAATTTGATAGTGTAATTCCCACAAGATTATCTTATTTCCCTCATTTTTGTAGTTGGTTCTTCCAAAATTCAAATGTTCCTTAGATGTTCCCACGCAAATAATACATAATAACCACATCAGTAATCATCATCACAGATACATAGTTAGAAATGATTTGATAAAGTTATACTCTCTTTAAGATGTCTACTTAGTTTTGGGTATTGTGATTATATCTTTCCTGGACTTTTTTTTCCCTTTTAATCCATATGTTCATAAAGGTTAAAAGTGACCTTAGAGATCATCTGACTGAATGGCTCCTTTTATAGTAGAGTGAAGTTCTGCCTCAGAGATTTTTAAGCCATACAATATGTAAGTTATATATACTAGAAACTAAAGTCGGGGTCGACTGACTTCAGCCTCCCTTATTCTCTGCTGCCTTAGGGGCATAAGACTTTAAGAATTAGATTTCCACAGAGGTTTACGCTGTATGCTGCAGGATGGTAACTTCATCTTTTGAATATTTTACCACAGGATAAGCACATAAAAAGAAGTAAGTTCAAACTAGTCAATTTGCTGTTAAGTTATGTGAATTTAATTTATCTAAAATAAATTGCTGCTGTGCCACAAATCATAAGGAAGGGAAGGGTTTCTCCTTTAATTAATGCAAAGTAATCTGTATCACTTGATTCTCGATTTTTTCCCCCAGCAGTTTTCACATAAAAACTGTGTGCCTGTAAATAAGACCTATATCTATTCCAAAGAGTTGGAATGATTCAAATGAAAACTCAGCACAAACTATATAGTCAAACCAGAACACATATAAATTATGGGAAAAAAAGTGAATACTTATTTGAAATATAAATGGCAATCTTTATATGAACTTTGAGAATGAATGGTAGTTCTAAGAGGAAGAAATTTTTTAAAAAGTAGAAATTCCCACTATTGTTTCTCTAGCTGCAAGTAAAACTGAAACTCAGTTGATGCCCACACATACTGTGGAATTTAAAGTTGATAAAAGGAATCATTTCTTGCTCAATGGTACTGGCAGTATAACACTCAAAATGCCCCCCATCTTGAGTCTTTGTAACATTATGGGGACCTCAGGATAAAATGGCAGGTCCAGTTTAGCTCATTTGTATGCCTCAAGGAAGTCACATTTAAGCCATATTAGACAAGTTCGTTACATTATAAACAACCAGCATGAAGGAGACCAGATTTCTTTAATATATATGTCTATTTATCTCTTTAGTTACACACACACACACACACACACACACACACACACACATGCACACAACTATTTCATTCTGCTCTACAATTTAAAATAAAATGTTCACCTACTTGTTTTTGATAGTATTTATTTTCCTTATCTCTTTCTTCTCCTTTAATGACTTAAGTCAAATTTCCAGCTTTTTTAAAAAAAATTAATGTTTATTTATTTTTGAGAGAGACACAGAGCACGAGCAGGGGAGGGGCAGAGAGAGAGGCAGACACTGAATTTGAAGCAGACTCCAGGCTCTGAGCTGTCAGCACAGAGACCAACGCGGGGCTCGAACTCACAGACTGGGAGATCATGACCTGAGTCGAAGTCGGATGCTTAATCGACTGAGCCACCCAGGTGCCCCTCCAGCTTTTAAATTCTGATTCCTTAAAGAAGGTGATCAAACTAATAACAACAGTAACAAAATAATAAAATATTTTAAAAAGAAGTAGAATTTGGATAATATTCAAATGAGCTAGTTCTAATTTTATAAAATAGAGTTAAGCATGCTTGGTGAAACTTCTGACATAAAATAGCGTTTTCTAAAGCTTTCTTTTTTTAATTTTTTTTTTATTTTGAGAGAGAGCATGATGGGGGAGTGGCAGAGAGAAGGAGACAGAATCCCAAGCAGGATCCGTCCCACAAAGCCCCATGTGGAGCTCAATCTCTCAAACTGTGAGATCATGACCTGAGCCGAAATCAAGAGCCCGATGCTCAATCTGCTGAGCCACCCAGGTGCCCCTCTAAATTTTTCTAAGTAGCCGTTGATTCCGTGCAAATGAGTGTTTTTTAGATTACAGTCAGGAATTCAATAATGATAATTCTATCCTTTATGTGTTTACTTGTTGAAATAAGACAATAAAGATGAGTAAGGTTACAACAGAACTTGTTCTGAGTCAGCTCTTCTGATGTATAAATATTCTATTGATAGTCAAGTTACTTCCTTGAAAAAAAACTCATAAAATATACTGCATCAGGAGAAATGTCACTTAGAATTTTATTCATTTTTTATTTCACCTACGCTGTGGTCAAATGTACTGATCTTGTAGAAGTGAAGTAAGTAACGTTGCTATCTGCTTCCTCTTTCAACGTGAATCCAGAGAGAGCAAGTGTTGTGCTTTGGAGACAAGACCCTAATGCCACTTCTGTAGTCCAGAAAACTCGTGTCAAAGACAGCAATATTAAGAGCTTAAGCAAAGTGTGTGATAATATTGTATTTAAAATTGAGAAGAGTCAGAGTTTACTAATGGAAGTGAATGAAATGGAAACCCAAAGCACATTTTACCCAGTACAGATAATTCACCCTGGAAAAGATATGAAAGCACCTTATGCTATGACAGATACCAAGCCCAAATCACAAAAACACAGTATTCATTCCAACGCATATTTAATCTAAATGCCAGGCATGAAATGGTGTGAGAATCAAACTTCACGCACATACTTTCTCATTCCTTCGTCAAACTGACATATTTTGAGTGTCTGTAATGTGTCCGACACTGGAATAAGTTCTGGATAATACAACAGAAGATTATAATCTTGTCTGTGCCCTGACTAAGCCCACAGCTTAGAAGGATGTGTAAATAGATAGTATAATACACTGTCTTAAGCATTGTGAATGAAAGGTCACATGCAGCAGTTTGTCTTAGAGAGCAGGCACCTGACAGTGCTATGAAACAGGGAAAGGAAAGAACAGTCAGGCAAAGCCAGCTTCACAGAGAAGGAGATGTGAGAGATAATAGCAATACGAAGAGGATGAGAGACTAATCATTCATTTAAATTTAGCACTACACTGGGTTTACTACACGGCTGGAAATCTTCCATGAACTTTTATCTACTAATTAATTAATTTAAACTTCACATATATCTGGTATGGTAGGTACTACTATTGTCTCCGTTGTAAAGATAGGAAACCGAGGCACAAGGTCACAGGTAGCAAGGGATGGAGACAAAGAAACATCCCAGGCATTCTGACCTCAGGGTTCAAGCATTCAGCAACTGCTCCATTTCCTGCCCCACTCTTTTTCCTAAGCAAACAGTCTGAGACACATGGTTGTGAAGTCTGTGCGTTCAGGAGGGGTATTTCCACTGTTCCAGGAAAAGTGAGGGGTGCAGGGCTGCTGGAGGCTGGATGCACACTAGGGGTGGCATAGAAGAGGGGGTGGGAGACAGGCAGAGGACCAACTGGGGACCTACCTTCATCATCCTCACTCATCCTCCTACCCAACCCCATGCCAAATGTTCAAGATGCCCTTTCAAATTTCCCACACATCAAGATTCCTAGGGGCCACCAACTGAATGAGTTTTAAGAAATATTCGATTAAACAATTTTTAACATTTGGAGATGCTCTGGTTTCTCTTCACCTCAGAATCTTTCAAAGCCTCTTATAAACTGTTCTAAGGCCAATGATGAAAGAATAAAGTGAAACTGATGTTAGCCTCAAGCCTTGTAATGATTGTTTTGGCTGTCTTTCTTTACTTCTTTTTTTTTTTAATTTATTTTTTACTCTCCAAATAAGATCATAAGAGGATTTTTGCCTTCTCTTGCAGCTGCAAGAAAGAGTATTTATTTTCCTTCATCAGATCATTTCAATTGAGGGGAAATATTGGTCAGGTAACTAGGAGCATTGTTTGTATTCCAGACAACAACTGAAATTAGAGGTGGCTTTTTGGTTTCCTGCCTCACCCGTATATCTTCTCCCTGAACAATTCCTATGTTCGCTTACATTGAGGTTTCCAGCTCTTCAGCCACAAACACTCCCAAACCCAGAGCTTTACCAAACAAACCACAATAACATAATAAGAGACAGCTGATTTTCAGCCATTAAGGGAATATACCACAGACTGACAAATCTTCATGGACATATGTATTTCCTCACTCAAATGTCATTAACATTACCACCCTGTAGCCAGGTGACAGTGGGGTGAAGAATTACAGTCTGTAGGCGCCTGCCTGTGGCCAGCAATGCTGCCTAATGAACATCTTGACCCTCTTGGTCAGTTTTTCCATTTCCCTGAGTCATGTCAAAACCGTCAGCCCCAGGGCTGGAAGTGAGCCATGGAAATTATTTGTCAGGCACAGTGTTTTTAAAAAAAATGTCTCAAATTGTTTGCTAACATTTAAAACTCAGAAGTTTCCACAGGAATTCTGGAATGTCTAGCTTCTTCAGAAAACTTGGAAGATTTGGCAAGATAGGCTTCTTTAGGAAATCAATTGGAATTGCATAGCCACAGATCCCTTTGTTGGGGTGGGGGCACATTCCTTCCATACTCACTGCCATCCCCCTAAGCAGACCAGGCTGCCTGCTTAGCTCCAGGTGATATTTGAATTCTCTTCCTCTATTGCCTCTGCTACTTCAGATGGTTAGATCTCCCTACCCTCCAAATATATTACCATTTATTACCTCCATCTTCTTGAAGGGGGAGATAAGGAAGACAATTCAGTTCAATTTATGAAACATTTACTAAGGGCCTGGTTTGTGCCCGTAATATGTTAAGTCCTAAAGGTAGGGGGGAGTTGGCATGGGTAAATATAGTCTCTACCCTTAAAGAGCCTGCAGACTAATGGTAGAAGAAAACAGACATTGACAAGAGATCATGGTAAAGCCAAAAAGTTCGATTCATTTGGTACTGAAAACATAAATTTTATCATAGGCAGTTCCCTTTTTAGCTTATGCTTACAATAAAGACACACCAATCTATCTACCTGTGTATATCCCTATATATACAATATATATAAACACATATTTATTCATATATAGATACATATCTTTGTGTATATATGTGTATAACGAAGAATAAGATTAAGTTTTGCAATCCAGGGTAGCAGTAGTAACTTGAAGGTCATAGTTATATACTAAAATCATACTTTATCATAATCATTTAAAATGAGCATTAGGGTCTAGTGTCTTTACAGAATCTATTTGAATTATTCCAAAACTTATATAAATTATGAATGACAACAGGTTTTTATAGTATTCCAGTTTCATTATGCTGTCTCTATTTCATTTCCTTTGCGTTTTCCAGAAACAATTCTAAGTCCAACACTCCAAACTTTCCCCTCCATAATTTCACGTTTCCCTATCGCCGGCAATTCATCCTTACTCACATTGATGAATGACCTGAGAGGGCCATCTGCTTAGTAACAAAGGAGATGATTGTTAAGTCCCCATTTATGTGACCCAACCACTGTCCTATTTAATTATTAACCAATTTAACTGGAGTCCTTTCTTAAAATGTAGTTCAAAATTATAAAATATGGATTCTAAAACCCCTCTTTAGAAGGAACAAGAATGGGGCTGGTGATATGAACAGAATGACTCAGATGAAAAGTTCATTGATTCAATATAGCTACTTACTATTACTATTACTGACTTACTATTACTATTACTGACTGGCTTCATGAAAATAAAGCTATCATTAAGTTCTCTTTCCTTTTACTACTCCACTTTTCCTCATTCCATTTATCTTGCTACTATGTTGGTTTTTTTGAAAAGGATATATTATTATTTCTATTAGTATTATGCATTTATAATTCATATTAAATGCTAGAAATTATGAAATTTAATTTTCTCCCTTGATGAAAAGTTCTCTTCCATTTTGATAACTCTAATGGGTGTACAATTTAAAAAATGTTGGGAAATTTTATGAAGTTGTTCAATACTTCAATGCAAAACTCCTTTGATAGCTGAATTTTTTAAAATCTACATGCAGTGTTGAGAACTATAGCACTGAGATATTACTAACTAAATGCAAAGGGCAAGTAGAAGTATGATTGTGAACTTATTCAATCTTTCATGTCTGCCCCTTTGCCCTGTAGAAAAGAACTCTCTACTGGACAGAAAACGAAGTTGGCATGAAATAAAAAAAAAAAAAAAAAAAAAAAAAAAAGCATAAGTCTTCTGGGAAAAGCAAGCCCCAGGATGCTATCTGCTTTTCTTTGCTCTAAGATCAAGGTATTTCCAAGAAATAGAATATTTATGAGTACAGAGTTGTAGGAGGTGAGTAGAGGTACTATCACTTTGGGAGGATTTAAAATAGAGGCAAAATGGAGATTTTAAATATGTATAAAACCTAAATGATAAAAAACAGCACCAACCTAACTTGAGATCTTTACTTTTAAAAATTCTTTCCTAAAGTCCAAACCCTTATGTTTCAAAAGGTTTTGTATCCCAAAAGAGTTCATCTCAGGAAAAGATGTGGACGTTAGGAACACTGCACAAAAACAAAAGCATTGGGGGGCACAGGTGGCCTTGCCCTCCCTGAGATAGCAACCCCACTAAAAAGGTTGTCCCTTGCTCTTAATATCTGTAAGCTAAAGGGATTCAGTACATTATCAACAAACACAAATAATTTTAAAGGAAATAATGTTGCATATTACAAAGTTGTTTTTTCTCTTAGGTTACCTGTGGTAACCTGTCCTAAATTCATGAAATAGAGATTCTGCAAAATAATTTACAAAAAAAATTCTGATACAGTATCACTTTTTCTCATCATTTTACCTGGCAAAACTTGAGCTCAAAAATCTGTTAGGGAAATATCACCATGAAATCCCCCATAGTGCAATTTGAAACTCTGTGTATTCCATCTTCAACTAATATTAGCATGTTTCATTACACAGGGAGCCAACATCTCTTCCCCCCTCCGACTTCTTGTAGTTGGGAATTATTAAAGGAAAATGTGCTTAATTATATTCAATTTAGTACTTTGTTGTACATAGACTTATATTGTTCGGTAATTGTACTCTGAATCTTGCTTTCCGTCAAGGCTGCATGATAGAGAGGAAGAAAATATGTCATGTGCTTTATTTCTTTTAACTCAGCTATACCATTTATTCTTTAACTCAGCTATACCATTTTTAAATAGTAAGGTCTCAGTAAATGCTTGTTAATCATGACTCTCTACACCACTAATTTGTTTACAGACACGGGGGATTAAAGTAACAATAACCAGTCCACAACTTGCCTTAATATTTTAAATTATTTATTTGTATAAAACATTTTCTTTTATTTTCAAAGTCCTAATAACTACAAAGATTGAACTCAGTTGTTAAAATATTGTTAGAAAGCTACACAGAGCAGGAGTTATTACTCTCATTTATACTGTGAAAGGGTCTCTTCACGTGTTTGATTCACTTATGAGCTCAGTGTGACAAGTTAAGAGGAAGCCCAGGTGTTTCTATTCCACCGTTCATTCATTTGACAAATATTAATGGGTCTCTTCCCTGTACAAGACATTCTGCTAGGAGCTATTCAGGATACAAGAATGAATCAGCAGAGATCTTGCCTTCAAGCCTTACAATACTTTGTTGTAAGGAATACAGTCAAAGCCAGGTGGTAAGGCCGGTGAGCCCAGAGCCTTGAAATCTGTAACCAACAGATTCCTACAGCATGACATGCAAATGAATAAAATAACTGGGAGGGTTGATTTCATTTCTCAATTCAAATAGATGAAATGCTTAGACAGGTACCTTTTAGTTGGGGAAGAAAGCTGTATTGTCACTTCTCTGTTTTATATTTTATTATAATTATTAAATATTACTATTAGAAACATTTAATATTTTTGGTGAAAATAATTAGTAAAAACGATCAGGAATGGAGATAATGATCTAGCAATGATCCATCGATTTCTTATGAGAAGAAGAAAAAGGCAGAGAAAGAAATAAAAGGAGAACAGAAAAGAGGGAAGGGAGAGACAGAGACTCTGGGAAAGAAAGAATTTTAGAAAGTCTGAAAATGCTTCAGTTTTATGAATAAAATGCAAATTGGCGGAGGGTCTTGACACTTAAGCTAGCAAAGGAACCAGAGGAAGATCTAAGGAAGTAGCAGTTAGTGATTACACCACAATACTTTAGTATTTGTATTTAGTTTATATCAGTGCTTCTCAAAATGTAATGTGAATACGAATCACTTAAGGATTCAGTGACAATTTCATGGTCTTGAGCTTGGGTCTTGGGGTTTCTAATTCAGTACGTCTGGAGTGGGGTCTGGCAATCATCCAGTGGTCTTCAGCTATGAGAACTACAAGAAATGGTGCTTGCTACTTTGCTCTGGTCTAGCCCTTGCAGAGAAAGCTATCATTTTAATCCTCAAAGAAGGAACATGTCCTTTACGCTCTTTATATCTCAGACCTACAATTGTGGCATGGCCATCCTCCAATGGCAGCAAAGCCCAAACAGCTGAGAGGAGCTGGGAATCACATCTCCTCTTGAGAGGGTGACTAAGCCCCCATGAATTTAAAGTATTGTGACACTTCATCTCCTAAAACCAACATTGCTGAGATCTATCTTGGATTGATTCTTTCTAGTTTAGGTAAGGGTAAATGGTCATATATTTATTCACCCTAGGATGACCACACATCTCGGTTTTCCCAGGACAGTCTGCTTAGCCCTGTTCTTCCATTTGCTTGTCCTTTTCACTCTCTAAGTGTACCAGTTTGGGCAATAAATTACATGGCCATCCTATGTAAATATAATAGAAAATAAAAGGGAAGTAAAACTGTGAAAATCTTAATTTGTGGAGTAATTCAATGAGGAATAGTAAATTTTGATGCAGTTTAGTTAATCAAATATTCTATCTTATAACTTTAATAATTTTAAGCTGACGTACAGACACAGAATAACAGTTAAATTGAAGTCATTTGTTAATTCTACACTTGAGACAGTTGAAACGAGTAATTCTTGATTTATTTCTCTGAAGAGAATTAAATATTATGAACCAAAATGTATGCAATGAAGTGGAGATGCAGAAAATTAAGGAAAATTAATATCAAAATTGGCTATCAACAAAGCCATTTGAAATGACAGAAGTAATACAAGTATATACTTCGATAAGAGCACAGTTCTGCTTTGAAGGCAGACATGACACATAACTGTGCAGAATCATTTTCAGGAGGAGAGAAGAGGGAAAAATATCAAGATACATGGAGCTATTATATCTTGTAGAATAAAAGTATGTGGCTTTTGTGGTTTGGGCTCATTTAATCTTTGTGACTGCTCTTTTCTTCTGCAAACTGGGAATCACATCTCCTAACAGGGCTGTTGTGATGATTAAATTATAAAGGTGAAATAAAGTAGCACATATTATAAATGATTTATAAATTCTGGTGGCAAAGCATCAGCCTGTCTACTCTAGTATGCCCATTGTTCAGTGTCTTTGTAATTAGATGACTAGATGTCACTAGATGAGATCTTTTAATGAGATATGGCAGTAGTTGGTTCTTTTTAGGCATATTGATTTTAGGTCAAATACCATTAGCAGCAATTATTACATGATAAGGACATTACCATTAGGGAGCTAGAGGAGACACAAAGGGGCTTGGTCTCATGGAGCTTGAAGACAGTGAAAGTTCTACACACCAGAATGTGGATGATGCAAGCAAGGAAATTTTCATCCTCAAATACATATATTAGAAAAAGAAATATGGATCAACAACGTCTGAGTTTCTACAGCTGGGAGTTAAAAGAAGAACAAAGAACAAAAAAGTAATTTTGCAGAAAATAAAAGAAAAAAAGTTCTTCACCATCATAGTTTTTAGTCTTTTCCTTAGTTTTTTTTTCTTTCTCCTTTTCATATCGTCTTCCTTTCTCCTTTTCTTATGCAGAGAACTTTATGCCTTATGTGAATCCCCAAAAGTCATCTAAAAGTGGCTTATTATATGTTATCAAAAAAAGTCATTTCCAAGAAAATTTGATATTAGCTGTTAGACAATCATTATTTACAGCTGTTACAATTACCAAATTGCATAAATGAATCAGAATAAAAAGATGTTTAATTTAAAATACAAACATAATTTTTATTCAAAGAAAGCTTTTAGACTATTTAGCCTTCACATGATCAAATATAAATTTTTTTCTCAAATGCAGTTAGTATGAAACATGTACTCTTGTAAGTTTAGTTTTAGAATCACAAACAGGGGCGCCTGGGTGGCTCAGTCGGTTGAGCGTCCGACTTCAGCCCAGGTCACGATCTCGCGGTCCGCGAGTTCGAGCCCCACGTCGGGCTCTGGGCTGATGGCTCAGAGCCTGGAGCCTGCTTCCGATTCTGTGTCTCCCTCTCTCTCTGCCCCTCCCCCGTTCATGCTCTGTCTCTCTCTGTCTCAAAAATAAATAAACGTAAAAAAAAAAATTAAAAAAAAAAAGAATCACAAACACCTGAGATCACATAAAACCAAGGAGAGTCAATATACTCCAGTCATTCATTTATTCACTCATCTATCCAATGTACATTCAGACCCCAAATGGCAGCCCATGGGCAGATTTAGCATCCAGATATGTTCTATGATGTCTACATGATGATGCTAATATCTATATATTAGGAGATTCCCATTAATATCCAAATGTATACTTTTATTTCTAATTAAAATAAATGACAGCACTGATTCTGAACTCCTACTTTGGTAGCAAATGGCTGGACCCGACCGGCTGCTGCCCCCACTGGTTGGGTTCTTCTATTTAGCCTGTCAATTCTCATTATCTGGCTAAGAAAGGTAGAATTAACTTTCTCTGCTTAACTGTACTTGAGATGGAACATCAATCTTCTCTCACCTTTGGATTTGGACTTTGACTAGAACTTACACCATTATCTGACCTTTAACGATACTGTTTCACTCATTTGCTTTGCAAGCCTGGCTCATCAATTCTAAGCATCACTGGAATTCTTTCATTCCTCCCTCCCCCCCAATCTTTATTGCCAACACTCTAGGCCATACTGCCATTGTCAGCAGCCTGGATATCTTCAGGAGCCTTCCAATCTTTCTTTCTTTCCAATCACAATCTTTCCAATCACTGCCTTCTATCTTGCCCTGCTACCCACATTTCTTAATCAAATACCTACTCTTCAGACACACTGCGCTTTCTACAATAAAAATCTGACCATGTCACACTGGCTCCCTTCTTCCTGGACTGGGCCTTCCATTTACTTCTGCAAAACCCATCGTTGGCACTTCTGAACTGTATACTCTAACTATGGGAAATAAGTTTGAAATGTGGCATTTCTAAGAGTATTAAGATAAAAACATTTGTCTCAGATAGACAAGCTGATTAATTTAAAAAAAGAAGCTTACTCACTAATCCAGCACTTCAGGAGCACAGAATCCTGTAAGAACTATGCAGGGTAGTTGTCAATGGACACAGGCATCAGAGCTTGAGTTCAAAAGATCAAAATCAATAGTATTAGAGGGCATTCTTTCCAAAGCATGGTAATGGTATAACTCCCATTGGCTTTAATGGAAGTTGTGAAGCTAACATGCCTCGTAACCTTTTAAAAAATGGAAGGATTAGCATTCAACTGGAGCTGCCTCGTGGTGCATCTATTGACAGAGCATTATGCATAGAGCTTGAATTGATCAGAGTGACTTAAGTTTCCTCTCTTTCCTCTGATATAAACTGAGTACCATGTTATCCTCCCTGCCTATATGGTAATGACTTGGACATTCAAAGTGGAACTCAATCGGGATTCAAAAAATACCATTTGAAGCAGGAGGTCAATGCTTTGGATGTATAGTTCACGTATCAGTAGTAATGGCATTGGGAGATTTTATTTAATCTGATGGTTCTTCATGGTTTCACTTAAGAAAAATATAGAGAAGGTTTATTAAGTGCAGAGCACTGTTATTTATTGGCAAAAATAGTTCTGGTCAAAATTAAGAGAATGTCTTCTATTCTTCTACCTGTAGAAAAATTTGTTTTTCAAAAAAATGTAACTGAATTATTATCTGCAGAGGGATTACCTGAGTTTTTTCCTCTGACATATTAAAATAAAAGGAGTTAATCAAATTATTCTGCAATTATAAAAATTCAAATATCAAATATATGCTAGACAAATTTAACCCTTTGGAGTCTATTTCTTGATACTCAAGGATTTCTCAAATACTCAAATAATTTCAAAGTAAATTATTTTTTCTTAAAGAACTAAACATAAAAATGAAAATACAGAAACAATGAATTATAAACAGAGATTCCTGAAAATAAATATTTTTAATAGGGTTCTGAGATAGCTCACTGTCACATAAAATGTTTAATATGATATAAATCATGATTGAAAAATAAATCTCCTCTGTAAAAATAGAATTTAGGTTCAATAAGGTTGACTGCTTTTATATTATGTATAAGAGCACATAAATATGCCATTGGTTTCAGATGCTTTTATGGGTTGCCTTGAAAAATAGTTCTTTCCACTTGAAAAAGCTACATGTATGGATGGCATTTAGAATTTCACTGGATGCTAACCTCTAAATGTTCACAGTATCTGTGGGTGCACATAAGCAGTCACTTATTACATCCTCCTATAAACAATACCTGGAACCGCAGTGATGGCATCCAGGCACATCACAGCCGCTTGCTTGGCTGAAGTGAATATTAACACTCCTTTTTACTCACTGTAACATGGTTCTCACTCAAACCGTGGTCCAATCTTTCTGCTTTCACATATATTCCCCAACATAATGAAATCCACTTGGGAGCCCTGGAAATCTTAACTAGCATAGATTCAAGAAGTCATGCTGCCAGATCCCTTAACAGGCTATTTGATGCTCTGCACCACTTTTGATTTAGACAGAGCCTCTGACACAAACAGAGCATGCCTTGTATATTCCAGAGCATTGTGTTCTATTTCATCATACCCCAAGGATGTCACTTGTCATCACCCTTGGCCATGCAGAGCTGAAAGAACAGGATAGGTAGATATTCTCTACCATTCACAGCTGGCCTCCCTTTGGCTGCAAAAGAAAGCTACTTGACACATTGTGGACCATTTCTTAGCCATTCAGTGATATTCAAAGAAGAGCAAAGAGCACCTTTCATCAAAATGGCATTTCAACTACTCTGTCTTTTCTTATTTCTAGCCCTCACCCAAGAAGTATCCACCATCCTAATAGATGATCAGTTTTGAAGGGTACTCAGGATACGAGGTCCATGGCTGTGTCTCTGCCTTCACACATGGATTGAAAATAACTTCTATTTCGAGCTGCAATACCATGTGCTTTCTTTCAGCAGGGGATTTCTACAGAATCTATTGAAAGACTAAAAGACGAAACGGAACCATGATGTCTTGCTCCAATTAAATATGTTTTGCTAAAATCCACACTTACTGCAGGCTATAAGCAGACGATTTTTTTTTTTTTTTACAAAGAGTCTCCATGTTTCAAATTCAGTTCTTATCTCTCACACACCAATTTATTTTACCTGATTTACCCTTGGATTTTCTTATTCCTCATCACCTTTTTACTCAAGTTTTCGTTTTCAATATTATCTATGTTAAGAATAAAAATACATGATGAAACTTCTAGGACTGTAAAGGTTTGGCAGAAAC
Organism: Panthera uncia; assembly: GCF_023721935.1. Classification (NCBI taxonomy): domain Eukaryota; kingdom Metazoa; phylum Chordata; class Mammalia; order Carnivora; family Felidae; genus Panthera; species Panthera uncia. The sequence goes on along the minus strand of NW_026057580.1, from coordinate 81,163,470 downwards.
CAAAGACAGGAAGTAATCACTAGTTTTCTAAGAAGAGACCACTGGTTTGGAACAGACTGTTTGTGTTCCCTGTGATCAAATTTTAGGTTCTTGAAAGAACTATAGTGGGATATTAGTTGAAAGAGAGAAAACACATTTGTTAACTCATTTCCTCTATGAATTTGAATATTAGTTGCCTTAGAGTGACTCTAGAAATATTTATTTCCTTCCTGAGCATGGAGATAAGGAGAAGAGGGGTCTATAAATAAAACCTTGGGAGTGTGTGTGCATATGTCCATAAGAGGGGGCAAGTAGAAATAAACAGAAAGTCTATGAATTATGAGGTTATGTTCCAATCATGACTGTAATAAATAACTTATGAGCTTGGTCATGTGGTTTAGTCTCATCTCTTTTGGATTTTAATGTCCTATATTCAATAACATGATTTTTTTAAATTCAAAATATTCACTGGACTTCTCTCTTGGGCTCATTCCTATAGGGCCTTCCTTGGTGCTCCTCTCTGTGAAAGGAGTATACTTCCAACCCCCTGACATCTGGCTTGGCTGTGGACTTGCTTTGCACACAACGAAATGTGAGTGGCAGTGATGCATGCCACATCTAAGCAGACACATCAAGACCTATTGCATGGTTCTGCCATTATTCCCTTTTCTTCTGCATCAAGACCATATATACCAGTAAGGGAATATTAATTATGAGGAGAAAAGATGCCAACAATGCCCTTTTTTTTTCATGAGTTTTAAGTCTACTGGTAGTTTGGACATTTAGTAATTCATGAAGTGATGTAGAGTCGACACTTTTAAAGAATTATGATAACACCAAAAAAGTTTCATGCTCTTAACTCCTTACGAAAGAGGAAGAAGACAATTATAATTTTAAACATTCAGTTAATTAGGGAGTTCTAACCAATAAACACAGAGGCATTCCAATCAGCAAGACTCACAACGACTTTTTTCCTGGAAATGTGATGATTACAATGGTTTCAATTGTAGTTTCTCAGAATTACTTTTTAAGGAAGAAGTTACTCTATCTAGGTAATTTTTCATAAAATAACTTATTCTTTGAATTTTCTCAGGAAAGGAGAGACAGCTTCAAAGTTAGATGTTTTAAGAAGGAAGAACTAATGACTATTTGACAGGTTTAAAAAGTCGTACTTGACAGCACGGTTATAGCTGTTTGATAGTAAAACTTAGATGTTCTGCTTTATTGAATGTCAGGCAGCAGAGCTGAAAGATCATCCGAATAACTTCTCTTCTTTAAAACCAGCAATTTTTCATCTAAAAGCACGAGAGTAGTTTTAATCAAATGATGATCCCTAATATCCCTTGTAGCTCTAAAACTCTATGATTTTATGAGCTCAAAGCATTTGTTCAGGGTTAGAGGAATTTTAGTTCTGTTATTTCATTCTAAACTGGAAGTCAGCATATCCAAAGTCTCTTAGAATCTGGGGATGACTCTGAGGTGGATAATTAAAGAATCTTATAACTTCCCTTCCAAATGTTAACACATTAACAACATGCATTATTGGTTGCCATTCTGAATGCATTTTCACTGCAACACACAATACAAGTACAATTTCTTTTTCATGTGAATGCTGTCAAATGAACGAAATCAGCATTTCCATTTAATTGCATAACTCAAATCATTACTCATTTTGGTACAAGGTATGATAGTAGGGTTGCCCGAGGATGCTCATTTAATTTTGAATTGCAGACCAACAATAAATATTATTTTAATATAAGTATGTCCCAAATATTGTATGGTTCTCTTAACATCTTCGTCTGATTAAGTAGGTTTTCAGTAGTTGCCAGCTATTAAGCATTTTAATCCATTTATAAGAAAAATTCTGCTTATTTTTAAATTTCTGGAATTGAGATGTTGTGATAATAAATTTTATGTGTCAGGGTGATTGGGTCACAGAATGACCAGGTATTGGTTAAATGTGATTTCTGGTTGTTTCTGTGAGGAAGTTTCTGCATGACATTAACATTTGAGTCAGTACATTAAGTAAAGCAGATTGTCTTCCCCAATGTGGGTGGTCACCATCCAATCTACTGAAGGACTGAAAAGAACTAAAAGGCTACGAAAGGAAGAATTAACTTTCTCTGCTTAACTGTACTTGAGCTGGAACATCAATCTTCTCTCACCTTTGGATTTGGACTTTGACTAGAACTTACACCATCAGCTCTCCTGCTTCTCAGGTCTTTGGACTCAGACTGAAACTATATCATCTGTGGCTTTCCTGGATCTGGGCTTCCCAGCTTCTTTTTCATGTGAGCCAATTCCTTCTAATAAATCTCTTTATATATACACATTCTACTGGTTTTATTTCTCTGGAAAACCCTGACTAATACAGATGGGAAGGAGAACAAAGAAATACCCACTTTTTATATAATTGACCATAACAAAGTTGCTGTGCCCTCTGTTGGTCTGCTCCATTGATCTTGCTTATCATGTATGGACTTGTTGGGGGTAAATGACCTCATTATGTTCTACTGGGGTGGGGTGGGGCTCAGTAATCCCTTCTGACCCTCAGCCACCACTTTCAGCCATCACGTGAAGTTCTCACACAGCATTCCTCTGATGTGTGTACCTTTCTCACCACCCTGCAAGTCTGCAACAGCCAATCTCCTCCACACTGTAGGACACAGTTCTGAGCAATTATGGCAATATTCACCTCACATATACTTTGGGCACTGGGAACTCTAAGTAGTAATATTTTATGCCTTCTCCCTACTTTACCAGTATTCCTTTCCATATTCAGATAGTACCCAAACAAGACAGAAAGACCCAGGTTAAGCAGACATCAAGTGGAAGACCAAGGCACCAAGTTTCCTTCTGGCAGACAACTAAAAATGATCAATAATTCTGGGGGCGCCTGGGTGGCGCAGTCGGTTAAGCGTCCGACTTCAGCCAGGTCACGATCTTGCGGTCCGTGAGTTCGAGCCCCGCGTCAGGCTCTGGGCTGATGGCTCGGAGCCTGGAGCCTGTTTCCGATTCTGTGTTTCCCTCTCTCTCTGCCCCTTCCCCATTCATGCTCTGTCTCTCTCTGTCCCAAAAATAAATTAAAAATGTTGAAAAAAAAAAATTTAAAAAAAAAATAATTCTGTCAGGGTTCTCATTCATTTTTTCCCCAGGGAGAACAACTAGCAATTCTAGCTCAACCAGGAAGGGGGAGGCAGGGTCTGTGGCCTCTGGGAAGTCTTATGAGATTGAGACAGGAAAACTGAAGGGATCACATGAAAAAAAAATTTTTTTTTGCTCCTCTTCCTGCTTCTATTCTTGCTAGGACCTGTACTTCCTGCCCTACACATAGCTAATAGTATAAATAAATAATGTATGGGCTCCCTGTAAGGGTCAAGGAGTTAGTAATTTCTTTGGAGTCTTTCAGCACAATAGATATTATCTAAGGAGTGATGAGGTGAAGTCATCATGAACATTTTCCAAGATCACTGACTCCAGACACCTTGAGGCCAAGACCCCGGGTTTTAGGGTATAAGTGACTTATGGAGGACACTTGAAGACTCAAACTTGTTTTGACCAGTTCCTGGGTGCCTGAGATGACACGCACATCAGACCACCATCCACATAAAACACCCAGACCACAAACAAAGACGAGATTCATTCTTCCTTTCCGAGCTTCTCAGATGCTCTTCTCTGTATCCACACTTTTTCTATGTCTTCAGTAAACTCCTGCTCTCACTTTCTCTCAGCTCACGTTTGATTTCTATCTTGCATTAAGCCAAGGACCCTCTTGGCTGGTCCTGCGGGATCTTGTCTGGGTGCTTGGACCCAGCCAGTCTGCATCAAGAGGAGAGCCACTTTTCATGGATATTGCACTCTATCAAATGAAGAACTCTTCATACTCCCCTTCCTCTCCTTCTATCCTCCACCTTCTCCCATCCCACAGTTCCACTTCAAATATTTGATGGTCAAGACTATAAAATAAGTTTGGTCTCTTTAGTTGTTGGGAAACCTGGCAGTTGTACATTAAGAAATAGGCAGCATGTGAAATTGGCCCTGGGAAACAGTAACATCATTTTCAAAGCACTGCTATAATCTCTACTAATAAGCACTACTCACTACCTGGGTGAGAAAGATGTCAATAAATGACACATGACATCATATTACCAAAAAGAGGCTAAATTTCAGTAGAAGTTGAATTCCCTATTAATGTCTAATTTGTTTTCAATTCCTTTCCTTTCCCCAAAATTTTATGTGTTAAAATAAATTTAACATTGTTTTGAGAAAAAAAAATACTTCCAAGAAGTTGCCTGAGATATCTGGAGGCACATTGGGGTTTCATCAAACCAGGGTTGGTGATCACTTTCTCAAAAGACGATTGTTCTCCCAGATCCTCAAGAGGGGCTAGGCTGGGGGCTTGATGAACAAGCAAGAGTTTTCCTGCAATTGTCAGAACATCAGGTGGCTCAGAAGTCAAGTCCTGCAATGTCCGCACAAGCAAGAGGAGACAGGCAGGGTCTGTGGACATAGTCAGATGAAGGATCTGGTGCCCCAACTTGAAACACTGTTGAAGAGGTGTTCAGGCTGAGAGACTGGGGTCAAAGGCAAGAGGTCAAGATAAGTAGAGAAACACAGAGATCAGAACCAAGGCAAGGAGTCCAGATGATAATCAAAGGCATCAGTAATAAGAAGAAAGATTCATACCTAATAACAACCAGCCTTGTGAAAAGAAGTCACTGCAAACTGATGATTTCTAATCTCAGTTGGGTTTTTAAGGTGGTCCCAAAACAACCAGCCTTGTGAAAAGAAGTCACTGCAAACTGATGATTTCTAATCTCAGTTGGGTTTTTAAGGTGGTCCCAAAATAATATTATGTAAAACCAGACAACTTTTCTTTGATTCTTCTTTTATTTCAAACTTTTAGATTCCTCTTCAAACTTCCAACACTTTTCACTGGTCTCTCAGTAGATGACTCTGGCTCTCACTTCACTTCACTTCACTTCACTTCACTTCACTTCACTTCACTTCTCCTTAGGAGAAAAGTGTCTCAATTTTCTTCCTTAGCAGCCTTCTTTACATACTATTTGTGCTTATCTTTTCACTCACCCCCCTATGACAGGGCAGGAGGTGCTTTTCTCTGGTCTAATGTAATCCCTATCCCTTTCCTCTCAACCTCCAGCCTCTCCCACTTTCCTCTCTTGCTCCGGCACAAATATACTAACATCCCTCTATTTCAAAAACAAAACAAAGCAAAACAAAAACAAAACCAACTCACATTTCCCTTTAAGTATAGTCATCTTTCCTTCCCCTCAATCAAAATTTGTTAGTCTCATTTTTTTATTTCCTCTTTGACAGAGACCTCAAGATGACCAAATCAAGTATTACATCTTACTACTCTATGCAAATATCTCTAGGTATATCAAGCTCCTCTTTTTGACACTTTAGTCCTTATTCTAAATGAACTTTCTGCAGCATTTTACAATGCTGACATCCCTCCCCCTGTTTTTGTCAACTTTTTCCTCCTAATGACTCAAGTGTCTGAATTCCTGTCTACTATGTTTCATCTTTCTTAGGCTCTTCTCTCTCTGTCTCCTCCTAAAGGTTGATTTGCTCAGAACTTTGTTCTCAGTTCAAGCATCATTTTTCTCTTTTTGCTCTATTTATGCTTAAATTGATTTAATAATTTAAATTTGTGATTTTCACTGTATTGAAGACCCTTCAAGCCATAGCTCCAGGCAGTCGTGTTTTGTTGTGTTGAGTTCATTGAGTTCTGTATATCTGACTGGAGGTCCTGCGGGGGGCCAACTTCTAACTCGACAAGTCCAGAATCCAATTTATCTTCTGTGCTCACCTCCCCTCTCTTCCCTCACACTGACCTTAACCTCCTTGTGTATACTCAGTATCTCTGCAAATAAGAGTTCATGCCAAGAATGGTGTAAGTGACTTTATTTTTTTTTTAGTGTTTATTTATTTTTGAGAGAGAGAGACAGAGACAGAGACAGAGACAGAGACAGAGGGAGACACAGAATCAGAAGCAGGCTCCAGGCTCTGAGCTGTCAGCACAGAGCCCAACGTGGGGCTCAAACTCATGAACTATGAGATCATGACCTGAGCCAAAGTTGGACACTTAACTGACTGAGCCACCCAGGTACCCCAGAATGGTGTAAGTAACTTTAAATGGACTAACTAATTTAATCTTTGCAATAATCTTGTGGCTTAGAAGCTCTAATTAGGACAAAATATAACAGCATCAGTAAATACCTACTTGCTTAAAACATGAACCTGGAGGTTACTTCAGGCTCTTCTCCCACTAATACCCTAAATATTTCCCAAGTCCTAGTTAATCTAGTTCCATAATATCTCCCAAATTCTCCCTTTATCTCCAGTCTAACTGATACAGCCTTAAGTAATGTGTAGCAATAGCTTCTAGACCACCTTCCACAACGTACTCACAGTGATCTAAAATTCAAATCTTACTGTTTCTTTCAGTGTTCTAAATTCTTGAGTAGCTCCTTGAAGCTTTCAGAATAAAGTTCAAATTTCTTAGCTTGGAAGAAGCTTCATGAACTGATCTTTCTATTTTTATGCCAATTTTCTCATTTTGAAAGGAGGTGCCTCTCCCTCTTTCTGCTTCCTTAGAGGTCCATACAGTATGAACTTCAGCTCTTTGAAAGCTGAGGTAAAGGAAGCCTCCATCTCTGCCTGCACTGCTCCCTTCCCCCTTTCCCTTTCTCAGACTAACTGGTAAGACTGGGGAAAAATCAGTAGAATGTAAAAAGTGGGGTATAGGCAGAGTGCTACAGCCAGACATCATAAATCTTATGGAAAACAAAGTTCTTAGGCAAGAGGGTAAAATGGTAAGGTCACGAAGAATAACAAGACTGTTGGGGCACTTGGGTGGCTCAGTTGGTTAAGTGGCTGACTCTTGATCTCAGCTCAGGTCTGGATCTCAGAACTGTGAGTTCAAGCCCTGCTTTTGGCTCCCTTAATTCTTTCTCTACCTTTGACCTTTTAGTAGGTGAGGCGCAAAACAACAAAAACAACAACAAACACCTCATCATCTCCTTTGGATGGCTGAACTCTTTAAGAAAGCATTGCCATTAGAGAAAAGACAAATTCCAGTTAGGAAGTGGAGGTGGAAGAATTGTTCTGGGAAGAGACTAAGGGTTTAGAAGAGCTTGTTTACAATGGAAGCAACATTCCAGAGGGCAGAAGGATGTGGAGAATGGGCAGCAGTGGGAGTTAAGTCAACAGAAGGAAGGATAAAATGGTCTGCTTATAGAATATAAGAAAGAATAGAGGGGCCCCTGGGTGGCTTGGTCAGTTAAGCATCCGATTCTTGATTTCGGTCATGATCTCACAGTTCATGGGATCGAGCCCTATGTCCGGCTCTCTGCTGACAATGCAGAGCCTGCTTAGGATTCTCTCTTTCTCCCTTTCTCTGCCCCTGCTTGTGCTCTCTCTCTCTCAAAATAAATAAATAAACATTAAAAACAGAAGACTTCTTTGGAGGTACTTCCATTTGGACTTTGGTAGATGAATTGCTAGCCTAAAGTTCAAAGCAATTATGATACCTAGAACTTTTGATTTCTTACTCCATGCCCAGTACTTGCCCACATACTTTACACGAAATATTCTCCTTTCATTTTACCTGCCAGGGAGAAAATTAAAGCAGAAGAACATGCCTAAACTTACCTAGCTGCAGAGTGGCAACTCCAGGTGCAAACTTAATCACTCCAGGATATGAGAACTGTATTGTGAAGTGAGCATATTGTTAGCATGGTTTGGGTCTAAGTATTGGTGAATAAATATTTTCATTGCCTCTGCAACTTAGCTCTGGGTGAAAGAGAAGGTGAATTAGATCTCTTTAAAATTCTCTGAAGTAGAGGTTTTCAAAGCTTTATAGCTTAGGCAAACTAGCTTTCCTCAGTCAGTCTATGCCCTTTCCACTGTTAAGTGTTAGGAATCAAAATAATTATGCAAAAGATTATGCAGAATGACTCTATTATGGTTTAAATAGTGTCTTGCATATTTCTGGGGTTAAGAGGTTCCTCAATTCCTGAATTTCACCAATGAGACTAGCCATGTATTAATGTAAATGTCCGTTGAAGCATTTTCTTGCATGTAACAGATATCAGTAGAGAAAACATTATGCATATGAGTACATAATCATATAAAAACAATTATCTAAAATATTGAAAACTGGCCAAAACCTTATGTACCTTTTTGTTGTTTGTTTTGTTTTGTTTTGCCCTCAGGGCTAATGAATGTAACCTCTATCAGACTCCAAATTTACCTCAAACTCTATAGTCAAGGACATTTTCATTAGAGTGGACTTTCTTCATCCTAATTAAAGTTGAGCGAGCATAAAGTCTTGACTCTTTTGGGTCTATTCTCTGAAGAAGAAAGGTTGGCATAGTGAAAAGTGTATGGATTTTTTATTCATCAAGACCCAGCCTTAACTTTATTTTTTATTAACTATATGACTTTGGAAGGTTACTAAAAGTCTAAGCTGTGATTCCTTAAGTGGTTAGGTCTTTACCTGAGACCACATTCTTGCTTAGTTCTCTATTCTACCTTCTCCTGCTTCACTCTCTCAGTGAGAGGTTTTTCTTGAAGTGTACCCCCGCCCCAGTAATTCCACACATGGATTCCTTTTTTTTTTCATTTTTTTTAACGTTTATTTTTGAGACAGAGAGAGACAGAGCATGGACGGGGGAGGGTCAGAGAGAGAGGGAGACACAGAATCCAAAGCAGGCTCCAGGCTCCGAGCTGTCAGCACAGAGCCCGACGTGAGGCTCGAACTCACGGACCACGAGATCGTGACCTGAGCCGAAGTCGGCCGCTCAACCGACTGAGCCACCCAGGTGCCCCCACACATGGATTTCTTATCCTGAACTCTGCTGCTACGGAACTTGACGTATGACACCTGGCACATTCCCATCCTTGTTACATTGTTCGTATCGGGAATGGTGGTGGTAGGGATTTACTCTGGTTTGTTTTGATTTGGCTTTCAGCTAAGAATTTCGTTTTCTCTGAACACCTGGTTGCTTCCCTGACCTTGACCAGTGCTCTTTCTTCTAGATTTTTGGTGTCGTTGGAATACACTTAATGTTGTAACACCTACACATTTTTATTGTGATTCTGCACATGCCTTTCCCCTAGAATGTACGCTCCAAGAGGACACTGCAGTCATTTTTCCTGTTTTTAGTCTCAGACCTTGTCAGACGACTTCCTTATTCACAGAATAAATGAAATAACTGTGGCATATATGATAATGGGGGAAGAGAAAGAAGAGGAAAATATTTATAACCTTTCTGGTTCTCTATTATTTTTATCGATATCCTCAAGCAATAGAAGTATCATAGACAAGAACAACAAAACCCTTTCAAATTGCTTTCGTAACAGAAGAGAACCGGAAAATTGTATGTATAATAGGCAGTGACAAGTACTGATAGGAGAAGGGAGCATGTAAACCAGTCTCAGCAGAAGAAAAGGTAGAGGCTGGGTGGAAATGGCTCAAGGCTGTGAAACATCCCCAAAAGAACATAGTGACATAGGATTGCCTCTCACAGTTCTTCACTCCTTTATCTTCCTATCCAGTTCATACCCTCTTTAGAATTTTCTTCTCTACCCCTCACACACAGTCTGATCAGTTTTCTCTTCCTTTCTGTCATATGGACCCTTCTGTTGCCCTTCGCTCAAGGAGTTTCTTGCTCCGGACCAGCAGAATCTAGAGTTGTATACAATTGGCTCATAGAAGACCTTGGGCTAAATCCATGCTTTTTCTCACAATGACAGTATATTTCAAATTTTTTAAAAAATGTTTATTTATTTTTGACAGAGAGAGAAACAGAGCATGAACAAGGGAGGGACAGAGAGAGAGGGAGACACAGAATCCCAAGCAGGTTCCAAGCTCTGAGCTGTCACAGAGCCCGACGCGAGGGCTCAAACTCACAGACCGCGAGATCATGACCTGAGCCAAAGTCGGATGCCCAGCCGACTGAGCCACCCAGGCGCCCCATTGACAGTACATTTCAATTTGTGACAAATAGACTTGGAAAACCATCATGTGCATGTCATTTCTTGTCTTCTTTAGAATTTCCCAAGTTCTCACAAGAAAGTGAGCACAAGGGTCCATGATCTTCAGGCTCACACTCACCAGATCCCTAACAAAAAGCAAAGTCCTACACCTGCCCTGGTGGTGAGGGTTGGGATTGCTCTTTGTTGCTGAAATACCTAGTGCCTCTCTCCAAAAGTGAGAAATCCAAATACGATGCACCACTTGAGTGACTATATTCTCTACTGTTGATCCAGTTAGGGCCTTTTCAGAGTTTCTCTTCAGGCACCCCAATTACCACCTGGAACACAGCCATCTCAGTAGAACCCCAGCCTGCTTCTCTGGATCTTGAAGACTTGGCTAGCTTTGTTACCTTTGTTACCAGTTCCCTTGGGAAGTTGTTCCTTAATTTCTTAAACCTCCTGTGAAAACACTTACTGAAGTCCTCTTATGAAGAACCCATGCCAATGCTTTCCTTGTGAATTTGAGAGTCACCTTACACTTGAATTTCCCCTCTGACTTAATTCTCATTTTCTCCCACTCTCTGAAAATACCACCCTAATGTTTGTGACAGACATGGGGCCTATGCCAGGAACCACAAAGCCACTGGCCCCCATAGCAAGGTGAAAATGGCATCCCTCCTGTTCCCAGATTTTTGTTTCACACATGTCCTGTCCCTGAGGTCTAAGTGTATCTCCTGACAGAGTTGGTTCTGAAATGAAGATCTGTAGTGTCAACATTTCCTATATTTCTTTCAAGCAATGAAAGCATAGGACTGTGCAGACTTCGGTAGTCTATATAAAATGGATTCCAAAATTCCTAATGCAGTTAACATGCCACTCATCCAAAGTATAAGTTCCTGGCAATCCTAGTTCATGGGGACATAGTCCCAACACTGGATATGACCCCACACCTCTGAGCACAGAAGCAATCGTCACAAAACGTCAGGATTGAAGTATAGCCTTAGGGTCTCAGGGAAGAAACTGACTGCTACAATTTAGCACTTCATTATTGATTTGTTTGCCATCCGATTTCCCACCTCAGCTAACAGCTCAGGTCAGGGCAGCAGCAAAATAGAATGGAATGGACAGGAGTTTACACTAGAAGTAACGCAGGTGAGAAGTAACCACTGAGAATCTGGGAAGTAGTGGGAAAAGCAACAAAAGCAGGACCATTTTGCTGCATTCTGGGGAACACTTTAAGAATTAATACACGGTTCTGGCATTCAAAGATGTAATTCTCCCCCACCTAAGTTTTAAAGTTTTGAAATTGCCATGTATACATCTTGTCAATGAGTCTATTTAATATTACTTTATTTTTCCTGGAAGACTTTTATTTGCAGCAATGGGATTTCCTAAGATGAAGAAGTCTTACAATGGAGGAAATGTGGTATTAACAGTGACCCCAAATTATTAAGAAGAGCTTAAACTGTATTTGAAGTTTTTTTTTACTTAGGAAGATCATACAATATTTAATAAATATTAGAATATCTCTCATAGGGGAAAGAGGTTAAATAAGTAGTTTTGAAAATTATTGAAATTATAGCTCAGTTGTGTGGAAAATTCGCTTACTGACTTCTCTAGCAGCAGCGGAAAAAAATGAGTCTTTATGCTGAAAAACCCTGCTTCAGTTTGTTTTCCTTTAACAAGCAAAAACACTCCGCAAAACGACCTATATTCTGTTAAAGCATTTTTTGCACAGACAATTTCTGTTCCTTTCATATTGATTTATAAAAGTTAGCATGCTATATTTAACTACATAAATATATATTTCTCTGATTCGCAAGTTTATCTTTTGCCTTTTTCTTTTAAATGATTATATACTAGAGTGATGTATCTATTCTATATACAGATGAATAAGGAACATAGCATCATTATAAGAAGACATTAAAGAAGTATAATATATTATTTACCATAATGAGAAAATACCCAAAATAGGTCACTGAAGTAGATTCTCCCAATTGCTAACAATACTTTTTTATTATAAGTCAAGATAGGAAATATTTTCCAGAGGTTGCACAAACAGACTAAACCACAGAAATAACATTATTTCAGATAAATGATCAATCTCTCTATGGTCCCCGAGGCTTATTTTAAAGGAGCTTTCAGCTGGGGGTACACTAGAAAGTCTGTGATGCATGTAATAGAATCAAGAGCTCTATTACAATCCCAAATTGGTAGCACCTCTGAGTATCTCTGGGCTCACTTTCTTGAGAAGGATATATGGGCCTAAAGTCCCAAATAACTTACCATAGCTCACCCAATTATTAATACATATAATTGAAAGTGAATTTCATTTATTGAGCTGACCTGTGCTACAGGTTTACGTTAGAAGCTGATGTACCATTTTAAATGGTGGCAAAGACTCAAAAATAGTAAATCCAAAGAAAACATAAATCTGTTTAATAATAATTATTACTATAACAATTTTTAAAAAATATTTAGTTATTTTTGAGACAGAGAGAGAGACAGGGCATGAGAAGGGGAGGGGTAGAGAGACAAAGACACAGAGTTGGAAGCAGGCTGCAGGCTCTAAACTGTCAGCACAGAACATGACATAGGGCTCAAACTCACAAGCCACGAGATCATGACTTGAGTTGAAGTTGGATACTTAACTGACTGAGCCAGCCAGGTGCCCCACTATAACAATTATTAATACAGGCCTCAGAATTTTAAATTCTTATGGTCAGTTTTTTTCCAAGTCCTAACTGTCAATGAATATTTTTTATATAAATGATGCTCTTAAGTTATGAGAATCTTAGTAAAGATTCTTAGCAAATTCTTGGAAGCAGAGGGTTGTAAAGCATGTAGAAAACTGATCACAGGAAATTCATATTTACAGCTATAGTATACATCATCATTTTGATAGAAATAATTTTTAATGAATTATCTTTCCCTGATGCTCTGTTAGGCACGATTCATCGATAATTAAACAGACATGATCCCTGGCTGCCATAAAATTTGTACCTAGGAGAAATCATTGAGACTTTAAGTGATACGTAGTCAAGTGGATATTGCAATGGAACCTACATAATTTACCTGGGGATGTATAAGCAATGGAGCATGCTCAGAGAGTGATTTCTTGCAGGAGAAGGAGATAGTGCTGGAGATAGTCCTATTAGAAGGATTGGACTCTTGCTGCAAAATGCTCTTTTTATAAGCCCTGCTAGTTATGCTTTGCTATGTCCCAACATGTTAAGTTTTCATAAAAGAAAAGTTGATTGGTGATATGAGCAGAGATGTCTCCTTTCCCATTTCTGTATTCTACAAGGAGAGATTTTTCTCCTAAAGCAACCCAGCCTCTTTTCGTACCCCCTACTCGTCCAGTGGAGGTGGCATGATTTGCCTCATTGGAGGTTGGGAAGAGGCCCAAGGTCACCTGCAGTTCAGCTTCTGCCCCAGCCTTTTCTTCGGGGGTCTACCTGCAGAGAGCATGTGTTCTGACTGCTCTCAGCCAGTCAGTGGCCTGACTCTGAGCATGAGGCCAACTTGAGCATGAGGCTTTGCATGACTTCTGTGGGCCACAGCCTGTGACTTCAGTACCTTGTGCACAGGTGAACCCTGCGTGCTCTGGTATCAGCCGTAGCGGTAATAAGGGAGAAACTGGGGTTGGAATATTCCTTCTTCCTGACCTCTCCCTTTTTTTTAAACTTGTTGTTCCATCATTGTTATTATTATCACTATTACTGCAAAATTCACATACAGCAAGACCTGCCCTTTTTAGTGTACAATCCTATAAGTTTTGAGACATACATGCATCAGTGAAGTCAGTAGGTAGCAGAGTTCCATCACCCCCCACCCGAATTCTCCGGTGCCCTTTGTCCTCAACTCCTCCTGCTACCCCAGAATATGAGTGCTGTCTCTGCAGTTGTGCCTTTTCCAGATTGTCTTATAAAAGGGATACTACTAACGGGATTGTATTGTACCCTTTTTAGTGCCGCTTCTCTCACTCAGCATAATACATTTGAGAGCCATCCATGTTATCGCACGTGTCAGCAGTTTGTCCTGTTTTATTGCTGAGTAATATTCCATACTATAGAAGTATCACAATTTATCCACTTATTAGGTAAAGGAAACTTTTTTCCCCAATTTTTGATGATTATGAATACAGTTGTTACGTACATTTACCTACAGATTTTTGTGTGACTGTAAGTTTTTATTTCACTTAGGCAAATATCTAGAAGTAGATCTGCTGCGTTATATAGTAACTATACACTGAACTTTATTAGAACTTGCCAAACTGTGTTCCAAAGTGGCTGTGTCAATTTGCATTCCGACCAGCAATGTATGCGAATTCCAATTACTTTGGATACTTGCTGGTACTTGGTATTGTTGGCTTTCTTCCTTATTTAAAATTTCAGTCATTTTAATAAGTGCGTAATGGTAGCTCACTGTACTAGGGAAATTTGTGTTTCCCTAATGATGAGTGACTTTGGACATCTTTTATATGCTCCTTTGTCACGTGTATATCTTCTTTGCTCAAGCATCTGATCAAATATTTTGCTAATTTTTTAAAATTAGGCATTTTTCCCCTTCTTTTTTAGTTTTGAGAATTCTTGAGATGGTCTGGCTGGTGGGTTCCGGAAGATGGCGGCGTAGGAGGACGCGGGGCTCACAGCGCGTCCGGCCGATCACTTAGATTCCACCTACACCTGCCTAAAGAACCCAGAGATGGTCTGGCTGTAAGTCCTTTATTAAATATATGATCTGAGGGGCACCTGAGTGGCTCAGTTGGTTAAGCGTCCGACTTCGGCTCAGGTCATGATCTCATGATCAGCCTGGTGTCTGACTCTGTGCTGACAGCTTGGAGCCTGGAGCCTACTTTGGATTCTCTGTCTCCCTCTCTCTGCCCCTTTGTCTGCTCATGCTCTGTCTCTCTCACTCAAAAATAAATAAATATTAAAAACTTTTTTTAAATATGATCTGAAAATATTTCTCCTTTTATTTGCTTACCCATGTATAGAGAAGAGCAGAGGTTTAAATTTCGACAAAGTTCAATTTATCATAGTTTTCTTTTATGGATTGTGCTTTTGGTATCTTATCTAAGAAATTTCTGCCTAACCAAAGGTCATAAAGCTTTTCTATTTTATTTGTTGTTTTTATTATTTTTTCAGTGTTTATTTATTTTTGAGAGAGAGAAAGAGAAAGAGTGGGGGAGGGGCAGAGAGAGAGGGAGACACAGAATCCAAAGCAGGCTCCAGGCTCTGAGCTGTGAGCACAGAGCCCTATGTGGGGCTTGAACTCACAAACTGTGAGATCATAACCTGAGCCAAAGTTGGACGCTTAGCCAACTGAGTCACCCAGGTGCCCAGTCAAAGCTTTTCTGTTATGTTTTCTTTAGCAGTTTTATAGTTTTAGGTTTTACATTTAGGTCTCCAACTCATTTTGACTTCATTTTTGTATATGGTTTGAGAAATGCATCCTTTTGACTCAATACTATACTCAGTAAGTACTAGTTTCTTATAAGTTATTGGCGATGTGCAAAAATTTGCAACCCTGTCAATGAACTTTTCATTGTTCATTACAATATAAGGTATTGGTCTATCTTGGATTTTACATAGATCTTTTACATATACATGGTTTATGAAATCATATATTGCTCATGTGGAAAATACTGGTTCACTGAACTATTTCGATTTTCAGATAGCTTGACATAGTCCATTTATAAAATATCAAAAAATCATATATTTTCATAGTATCAAGAATCTCATCAAAAATATCTTTATATATTTGCAAGTTGTCAAGCTCACTGTGGTTGATACAAGTTTCAAAAACTAATTTTTTGCTTGAAAGCTCAAATGTTGTCATTGGCATCAAATTTAAGTTTTTCCCTGGAAGTGACGTGTGTTTTTGTTCATTCTCAACAAAAATGTCTGCCAAATATCTAAGTTTGTATCACTGTATTTTATCTGTCACTTGTTCTTCAAAGTAAATATCATGTTCTATAAAAAAAAAAAGTGGCTAGTTCAGTTTGCAACTCAATCACACAAACTTTTTTCCTTCCAGACAGCCATTATACTTCACTCAATATGCAGCAGAAGTATTTTATGCATCCTGCCTACGTTGTCACACACATTAAAAAGATGTGTCATCGGGGGTTGGAATTTAATAAATTAATAATTGTTAGTGCTTGATCAAGGAGATTACCAAGTGAAATTGGCATTCTTTTTCTTTTCTGTGAGTTGGGTTTTGACCTTCCCAGTACTGTGAGGTCTCTGGGTCATGGAGGCCAGCACAAAGACGGTACTTTTATCTCTGCTAAGATTTAGGAGTCTGGTGTTAAACAACAAGCTTACAGAAGAGGTTGTTTGCCTTTATTCTTTTCATACGAAGAGCTTTGCAGTTTAACTCTAGATGACATTCACATATTGTATCTCTGCTATAGACCTAGGGCAGATTTTTCTACACGGATGTTGAGATACCCAATATGGTGGTGTTCACAGAAGAACGTCTGATCTTTCTGCCCTTGGGAGACATTCTGAATGAATTGGTAACTCAGTATGTCTTACAATGGTGACAGGTAGACAAGCTGTAAAAACTAGCATTAATCTCCCTTTCACTATGTACTGGGCATTTTGTGTCCTCAAAAAATAATTAGGTACTCCAATAATCCCATGAGATGTATTGAATTTTACAGATGGAGTAATTTGACTTAGAAAGGTTAAGTAGCCCAAGATGGCACTTTTAATTTAATTCAATGGGAATTAAACTCAGATCTGTCAGATGCCAAAGCCCATAGATTTCCATTTCTATCAGTATTTTTCAAGTCATTTTTTTGTTTGGCAGAAAGTTTTTAAATAAAACTTTAAGCAGAGCACTAAAATGTTAAAGCTCCGCATATAACATCAGCATCCATGAAATTTTAATCAAATATTTGAAGAACCTCAAAAGAGCTTCCATAGGGCTCTGTAGAAAGAAAAGAGCTACCCCACAGCTGCCTACATTACATGCTGTCTTTGTTTTACATCTGCTACTTGCCTGTTTTGTCTCTCCCTCTCTCCCTTTTGTTAAATTGTCCCCAGTGCCTAAGATCATTCATGGCAACACATGGGGTTTTTCCAGTTTATATTCAGGCTGAAGGAACTGCTTCTGGTTATGTCTACCTTTTGTAGCATTAACTGTACATGAGTGGAAAAGCCTCTGTTAGCAGAGCAAATAAGATTCTATCCGTTTGTTATCCAAACTGGAATACACAAGTGGCTTTTCCACCCAGCCTGATTCTGAATGAAATCAGTTGTACCATCACAAGGATTTGAGTGGAGCATTTTACCTAAAAGGAGAATTTAAAAGTAGTGCAACACTTTCTATATATCACATACTGTGCTCTACATCATCCATAGATTTAGTATACATTATACTTTGCTGAGTGCGCTATATTTAATGCCAGGCATCAGCTTCAGATCTGAGAGTGGGATCATGCTGGGTTGTTCTGCTTTAAAATTAATCTTAATTTTTTTTAAGTGTGAAACTATAAAAGATTAAAACAGGAAGAAACACATGAGCAAGTTTGCATTTTAGAAGTACAATTTGTCAAGAATTTAAAATAATTAGATGGAAATAAGGCTAGAAGCAAGAAGACCATTTTGAGAGCACAGAAAAGGGGGTAGGATATGAGGAATCAGTTTCAATAGGTCAATAAGTTGGCAGAAGAGCAAAGTAAATAATGAGGAAGCCAGGAGAGAGGGAATCAATAGGTCTTGATGCCTGGAATATGGAAGAAATAATTGAGTATGTTTTCTCAGTCTTTTAGCTTTTGATTCCACAAACTCCACCAGGAAATACCGAAGGAAAGGGAAATACTGGGTCCAGAACATACCAAACAAGATTGCATAACAACAAGAGCACATGCAATGAATTGTTCCACATCTTTATGTCCATGGTGTGCCATTGAATGGGGTTAAACACATATCTTTTTATTCATAGTTCAAAAAGAGCTTTTAGCACAAATGGGTATTACATTTTGTCAAAGACTAATAAAACTAATTGATAAAATTATCTAATTGAAGTTCATATTATAAAATATCTTAATATTGATCTAACCTTACATTGCTGGGATAAAGAGTCATGATAAATTATGAAGTCTTTCAATATAATTAGATTATATCTGCTAGGGCTTTATAAACATTTTTAGTCCAACTATTCATAAGTGAGGCAAATTTCTCTTTGTGTGTGTGCCATTTTTGTCATTCAACCTTTGTCTTCATTAAAGAGATTGGGGGTAGGTTTTCTTTGAAAATAAGAAATAACTTACCAGTAAGATTAACTGGGACCCAACATTTTCTGAAATATAGTTCTTAAATTATTTTCTAGATTTATTTAAGTGCTGCTCATTCTACTTCCTCTTACATTAATGTGGTACATTTATACTTCAGAAAATTTGTATCTTTTCAATTCAAAAATGCCCAGTTCTTCCTTAAGTATTAAATTCTTCTTTGATATGACTATCACTCTCCCTTTTATCTTTTTGTCCATGTTTTACTGAAATACAATTTCCAAGGTTGTTTATAACTTTTTAATTATTATTAATTGCATGTTTTGTAAAAAACAGATTCGGTTAAAACCAAAAGACTCTTTATTTTTATTATTTTTTTAATGTTCATTTATTTTTGAGAGAGAGGCAGAGTGTGAGCAGGGGAGGAGCAGAGAGAGAGGGAGATACAGAATCCCAAGCAGGCTCCAGGCTGTCAGCACAGAGCCCGATGCAGGGCTCGAATGTGGGGCTCGAACTCACGAACCGTGAGATCATGACCTGAGCTGAAGTTGGACGCTTACCAACTGAGCCACCCAGGCGCCCCAAAACCAAAAGACTATTGACTCCTTGATAAGAAAGTTTAAATTGCTTACATTTACTGTCAAAATAGGAAACTTGAACTGACTTCTCCATGTTTGTTTCATATTTAAATAATGGTTTAGTTCTATTTTTCCTGTCTCGCCTTTTTTTTTTAAAAGAGAGTTTACATCTTATTTGTTTTGCAATGATTTAGAAACTCGTAGTCTTTTACAAATTACTGGTTAACTTATTGTGTTAATAAATCTTACTAAATCAATATTTATTTAATTCTAAAATTTGAAAACAAACAATAACTTAAGCATTCCATTTATGGAAGGTGAAGAGTTTAAATATTTTGCCTTCCCATTCCATTTCCTTTATTCTGGTCTCTATATTTTAGGATCAGAATCCTCATTAAAAAAAATGAATCTTGGGGCACCTTGGTGGCCACTCTTGATATTGGCTCAGGTCATGATCTCATGATTGTGAGCTCAAGCCCTGTGTCAGGCTCTGCACTGGGCATGAAGCCTTTTAAGATTCTTTCTCTCCCTCTCCCTTTGCCCCTACCCCGCTCTCATGCTCGCTCACTCTCTCTCTCTCTCTCTCTCTCTCTCATAAATAAATAAATACATAAATAACAAACAAACATATACTTAAATCTTTATTTTCTAGATTTCTTTGACTACCTTTGTTTTCACAGGCAGAGCAATCATTTAGTCTTTGTGAGATCAAGAGTTGTCTTTCCTACTCTTAAATACAAAGAGGAAACTGAGGGTTGCTAGAGGGATATTGGGTGGAGGTATGGGATAAATGTGTGATGGGCATTAAGGAGGGGATTTGTTGTGATGAGCACTGGATGTTAAATGTAAGTAATGAATCACTGAGTTCTACTCCTGAAACCAATACTACACTGATTACACTGTGTGTTAACTAACTTGAATATGTATATATATATATAATATATATATTATATATATATATTCATATATATATATATAACTTGGAGATACACACACACACACACACACACACACACATATATATATATGCACACATGTAGCCTTTCCCATCTGGAATCAGATAGTAATCTGATTTCAATATATCTCATCTTGGTGGGAAGGATGGAAAGTGTGCAAAAGGCCTGCCTAGTCGATGCAGCTGTAGATTGGCATAAGTCATGATTCTCATTAGCAGCTTTAGGACTCCCCTGAATCAGTGGCCTTGCAGCAGGGTAAGAAGGCAGGGTGGAAAAGGGTAGCTGAGTGACCTGCAAAAACAACAAGGCCTAAATGCATATCCTGAGAGGCAGGTATTTCAGGCAATAAGAGCAAGTAAGGAGGAGAACTTTACTAAGTAAATACCTCAGCTGGGAATGTCTCTTACTGACATCCTTGAAAAAGGAGTGACTGAATGCCTTTCAAGACTCTGGAATAGGACAGAGAAATACAGCAATATTTAGAATCCATTTCTTCTACACAGCTACATTATTAACTTTGACTCACTCTTGATCATCTGTTTAGAAACTTTCCCTGGACATTTTCCACCTCAACGTCTACCTTCCTACACTTTCTACACCCATCCCTGTAGACTCCAGATAAGTCATTGCTTCTCTATACTTCATATTTGTGGGTTATGTATTCCTTTACTGCAATGACCAAATGAATTTAGTAACTGTTTACTGTTCTGTCACTTCTGCTAGAAGTGAGTCTTCCAGGTTTGGGGTAATACTCAGTTCATCTTTGTATCTAGTAGCTGGCACAGAGTAGGCCCTCAGAAAATGGTGCTACATTGAAAATCACTATGCATGATTGAAATAAAGTGTACAGAGAGAAGAGAGGAGAAAATACTTGCATTTCAGTAGGGGAGAAAAGCCATTAGAGACAGAGCAGAGTTCTGAAAGGTAACAGAGGAACCACCATCGCATAGAGTCACAAATATCAAGAAAGGAAAGGAACCTGAGCTGAGAACCCCCAGGGTGAAATACAGAGTTGTAGGAGGATGAGGACTAGGAAATGCCACTGGACTTGGTAATGGGGTGATCACTGATCATTTTCAAAGTAGCAGATCAAGTAGACTCATGGAGACAGAAACCAAATCGTGAGGTCAGAGTGAGTGGGAGAAGAGGAGAGGGAAGAGGACTAATCTGTCTTTGAAAGGTGCACTGGCTAGAAGAAAGATTCTGAATCCATGGCATGTGGGAATTATAAAGCTGAGAAAAATTTTCCTCTAGATTAAGAATCCATGTGCATATTTATAGGCAAAAGAGAAGGAACCAGAGAAGAGACAGAGTGGAATGTAAGAAAAGTGGATAGTTGATGGGAAGTAGTAGGGCTGGACAGGAATAAATAAGATTAAACAAATGTGAGGAGAGGCAGAAAGAAGGTGGAAAAAGAACATGTTCTATTCTGATAGCGAAGAGGAAAAATTTTTAAGAAGCCAAAATGAAGATAAACCCATAAGAGGAAACCTTTTTCTGGTTTTTAGGTAGAAAGAAATCTGTGAGAGGTGGCATCAGATGGCATCTATCTCAATAAATTAGGACAGAAGCCACCCCTTATCCTTGAGTGGAGTTGTTGGGATAGAATTAGAGGCTGAGGAATACAGAGTTTAAGACAACAGGGAGGGAGTGTTACAAGGAATCAGTGAGGAGAGATGTAAGTGGAAGATGAAAAGCACCAAAGAGGGCCAATTTAAGAGTAGTTAGTGTGAATTAACTGTGGTCTCAGCAATGGTTTATTGAAATTCTCTAACAGTTTTTGTCATCCCAAGTGATACGGTGTGAGTGAACATGGATGATCAATGATTATGGGACTCTAGCCTGTAAGTGGGGGGCACTATTAACAGGATTGAGCCTGGATTCCAGTCCATAGATGGGAGTAAGGCCAAAATGGGAAACATGTAAATGTTAGAAAATGGAAGACAGAACAGATTAAGAGCCTGTGGTCACAAATAATGAGTCCTGGGTGCTTATTCACCCTTTTAAAGTGCTTCAATATTTATGGGTGATTTAAAAAAAAATTTTAACATTTATTTATTTTCAAGAGACATAGACAGACAGAATGTGAGTGGGGGAAGGGCAGAGAGAGAGGGAGATACAAAACCAGAAGTAGGCCCCAGGCTCTGAGCTGTCAGTAAGGAGTCCGACGCAGGGCTTGCACCCACCAACAGTGAGATCATGACCTGAGCTGAAGTCGGATGCTTAACTGACTGAGCCACTCAGATGCCCCTATGGGTTGATTTTAATGAAGACTTTCCAGGCAGTTCCCCATTTTTTGCCACAATACACTTCTGGCAGTAATACTGGAAAACAAAAGCTAAACAAACATCACCCACCCCTTTATATTGACTTTATCCTAGTGAATATTCTACAAAATCCCTCTTTCACCACTAGATGATCACCCTGAATTAATTAATTAATTAATTAATTAATTAATTTATTTATTATTTTAATGTTTATTTACTTTTGAGAGAGAGACAGAGCATGAGCAGGAAAGGGGCAGTGAGAGACAGAGACACAGAATCCGAAGCAGGTTTCAGGCTCCAAGCTGTCAGCACAGAGCTCGATGAGGGGCTTGAACTCATGAACCCTGAGATCATGACCTGCGCTAAAGTCAGACGCCCAACAGATTGAGCCACACAGACACTCCCACCCCCAGCCTGAATTTGTAATAGGCTACACAGATTGATTTTGTGATGGCCAACTAGAAATAATGGACCTGATGTGCTTTGACAATGATAAATTCAGTATATCAGGGGTTAGATAATTGAATGCAGATTTTGGAAAGTGACAGAAATCTAACTTAATACTAATTTATTCTGGAAAGTTACTTAACCTCTATAAGAATCGGTTTTCTCAACAGTGAGTGAAAATAATATTAGATATCCCAAACAGTTTTAAAAATTGGAAGAGATAACATATATAAAATGTTTAGCATGGCTCCTAGAACTGAGTACATGTTCTATACCTGGTCCATGTTAATTTTATAGTAATTACAAACTTAATTTCTTCATTTGTTAAGTATTTATTAAGGGCCTAGCATGTGTCAATCATTATTCTAACTACTCAGTACACAATGATGTGGGAGATTGAATCATTGGCCCCAAGTCTTTACCATTCCCTGTATCCATAGCCTTTACTATGTGTTTTCTGTCCTTCTACTAAAGGGAAAGTGAACCTCCCACACTGAGACTTGGAACTCAGACAGGTGACTTGCTTTGGCTAAAAGAACAGGCTGAAGTTTCAGTGAGCCAGACCTACGCCTTAAGAGCCATCAGGGGTTTTTACTTGCTTCCTCTGCTTTCAAAATTGCCATGAGAAGAGTATCCCAGAAGTCACCTACGAAGCAGACCAGAGCCCTAGAGATAGTAGTCAAGCTCAACTAGACAAAAGCTTGAAACAGAGCTACCTAGTTAAACATAGTCTATGTCAGGAGATGGCAAACTATGGCCTGGGGGTCGAATCCAGTCTGTGCCTTGTTTTTGTATAGGCAATGGACCAAGAATATTTTTTTCGTTTTTTTTAGCCAAAAAAAAAAAAAAACCCAAAAACAAAACAAACAAATAAAAAAAAAAAAAGCAAGCAAGAGAGAAAGAAAAAGAAAAATATGTGACAGAGACCATATATGGCTTGCAAATTGTGTGATCTCTAAAAGAAAAAGTTTCCTGACCCTTGGTCTTGATCATCAACACCAGACAACAAGAGACCATGAGTGACCCCCAGTGACATGGAAAGAACTGCCCGTGACAACTTCCAGTCATGAGAGAAGTAAATGCTTACAATTGTTTTGTAGCATTCTGACAAAAGCTAAGTGAGAAATGAAAGCATACATGGACCCTAACCTCATGGAGTTCCCATTTTGGTTAGGGAGACAGAGAACTATTAAATAATAATGAGAACAAATGTACAAATAAATTTTGATAAATGTTATGAGTAGAGATATGGAAGATTGGAGGTTTAAAAATGGGAAGTGGGCGTTTGAAATAGTCACTGAAGCAAAAGGAGAGTGTAATGATTGGAAATGCATAGGAGCATTTCTGGACGGTGTTGAAGCCCCAGCTAATTGGTGAGCATGGCTTGCAGTGACATCCATCTGTCCTGTATCTCATTGTTCAGCTGTTTTTGGATGGGTAGATGATCTAAAGCACATTATTTCATAGAGAATTGGGTTTTACAATCAGGGTATGATACTAGAGCCAGAAGGGATAGGAATTTATTTTGTCAAGCATTATTGAAAGGAGAATGGAATCCAAGCCCCAAGAAGAGGGCTGATGGATTTGGAAAATGTTGAGGTTAGTGACTTAAAGGTACAAGAATTCAAAGAACGAGTTGCATAAGTATGGTTCACAATAAAGCCAAAAAACACAAGAGTTTATGGTAAAAACACATTTTCACTACTGACTGCAGAATACAGGCTTTACAAACTTAATCATAGATAGTCCTCTCTTCCTTCCTTTTCTTTCTCTCTTTCTTTCTTTTCTTTCTTTCTTCCTTTCTTTCTTTTCATTTCTTTCTCTCTTGCCTTATTGCTTTCTTTCTTGCTTTCTTGCTTTCTGAATATTATAGGACCAAATTTCTTGGAAGAAGTTTTTTGTGTACATTAAATACTAAATTATGACTTTCTTATATTCAATTATGTCTCCCTAAGAATTCACCTTAGTGTAACTCTTGAAGATTTAAAATACATGTTAGTATATTAAATTTTAAGTCTTATAGTAAAGAGTCTTGTAAAACTTTGTCTAACTCAGCTTTTCATAGACATTTTTGACTACCAAAATCTTTTTTATTGCTTAATGCCCATTAATACCCTTCAGAGGGAAACATTTTAGTAAACAATAGTGTCAGCTAATCAATTGTATTAATGTATCTAAGGAAATAGAGCGTCGATATGAGGAAAACGGGATTCATGGAGTCAAAAAGAGCAGGCCCAGAGCAATTCATTCACTGATTCATGCATTTGACATTTTCTGAGCCCCTGTTACATGCCATTCACTGTGAAACACAAAGCAGGAGAAAATATTGCCTCTACCTACAATCTAATTAGAGAGAAAGAGATACGAAGTAACAAAATGAAGAGCTGGTGAGTACTAATAAAAGTCCATGCTGAGTTCTGTCCCAGGAAAGAGATCTGCAAGACCTGGTGGTTGGGGCAGGGTGGGGCTGAATGAAAGATGAGAAAATGATTTTAGGAGGAGGTAAAACTTAATTGGGTTGTCATATCTGTGATTTACTTTCAAATACTTGAGCACAGGTAATACTAATTGCTAGTTTAAGTTTCAAGTCTGGGGGCAAATGGGATCTATGAGAATCCTCACTCCAGCAGTGCTTAGTGTTTTCTCAGAAATGTCACACTCCAGAGGTGGCTTCTAAAAGTCTTCCATTATCCAAAACTTGATCACAACTGCCCGGCATAGCAAATATATTTTTTATTGCAGAACTTACTGTTTTTTTATTTATTGTGAGGAATGTGAGAAGGAGGCTCTCGTTGTTGAAATTAGCAGTATTCACGATTGGCTAAAACCTGTCATCTTTTTGTGAAGAAGATCTGAAGTGTTTATCCTTTGGAATCGAGCTTTCTACTTCCTCCCATAGAAATTCTGTATTCAGCCATTGTTAGAAGCATTTCCTATCTCACTCAATTCAGGCTTCATTATCCACTACCCAAACCTACCAAAAAGGACCTATGCAAGGCCAAATTATGTGGGGTCAGTGCCCAACAAATTCTGTAAAGATGCAGAGGCATAAAGCAGCATTATAAATACAAGGAACTCTAAATGCTTTCACACAGAATAAAGGGGGAAGCGTGTCTAAAGAGGGAGAGATTTAATCTCAAGCATTATTCCTGGAAAATTAGGCCTTAATCACATATTGAGATATAATATCTTTTTAGAATGGTGATAGACACATCAGGTTACAGTAACCTGATAAAAAAGCCATTCAGATGATCCCACTGATTTCCTTTGCTTTGATTATATGTTGTCTTCTCATATAGATTGTATTAAGGTGAGATAATGCACTAATCAGTTAATGCAATTATTGAACTCTCTTTGGAAATCATATTCCTCCGTAAAATGTAATGTATTGGCATTCTGGTTTATGTTCAATCTCTTTGGGAAGGCTAATATGAAGCATTCCAATGGGTCTGCTCAATTCTATCTGTACTTAAAGAATCAAGTTTCTGCACATGCAAAGTGGAGGATCAGAACCTTGGCTATGGCCATTCCACTGCCCTGAGAGACTCTCTCTGAGTTCAGTGACACCCCTACAGCCGCCCAATCCCAGACATATCTCTTTCTCTTATGGTAACAGTCGGAAACATGGAAAATGTGGGAGTTGTTACAGACCCTGGTGAGATTTGGGTAGTGAAATGTGAGAAGTTTGTATAGTCTGTTAAATAGTAAAAGTCAGTCTGAGAAATTTGGGAGAGAAACAGTAACTGGAGTGAAAATATTTGGGTCCTATTTATTTTACATATGTTAATGCAAAGAATTAGTCTCTAAGAAGATTCATGCCTTTCCTTTGCGTAACTATTTTGCTAATTATAAACACACTAAACTTGCTTTCATTCTGAAAAGGGTGAGAGGAGGGTATGAACCCAAGAGAATGCAATCTGAGAGGAGGTTCAGAGAGGTGAAGTGCAATGATGGTACCAGTGGAAATTTGAATGCAAAATTATTTTTAAAATAGAAAGACTGTCTTGAAATAAAATATTTCAAGGGACTTGATTAGTGTTAGCCTTTTTTTGTGTCTCAGTTTACAACTGATCAAAATAATACTAATGTTCACATTTATCTAAGGGTTCACATCTTTTTTGGAAACCTCTAGATAGTCTAGAGCAGAGGTCTCAAAGTGTAACTTGGGGACCCTTTCTCTAAAATTATTCTCATAATAATACTAAGACTTCATTTGCCTCTTTTTTTCTTTTTATTTGGTCTCTCTCCTGATAGTACAGTAGAGTCTTCCAGAAACTACCTGATGTATGATATTGCAACATACATACATGAGTGAATGAAGAAGCATATATGAAAATCAATACTCTTCTCTGACACAAGACAGTAAAGAGATTTGCAAATGGTAAAACATGTCACTCTTTTCATGAACATTTTTGTTTTAGAAAATAACCATTTCTCATGAAAATATGTTGCTTTATAGTAAACTATAATGGCTTATTTTTGTTCTTTTTAAATAAACTTATTAATAAAATTTTAAAATATCTTTAGTTTTAATGGTTAATATGGTCATCAATACCTACATAAATGAAAGCTCTTTGAGGTCCTCAATATTTTTTAGGACAGTAAAGAGGTCTTGAGACCAAAGAGTTTAAGAACCTTCAGTACAGTCAAATAAAACTTTCTTTTTTTTTTTTTTTAAACGTTTATTCATTTTTGAGACAGAGAGAGACAGAGCATGAACGGGGGAGGGGCAGAGAGAGAGAGGGAGACACAGAATCGGAAGCAGGCTCCAGGCTCTGAGCCATCAGCCCAGAGCCCGACGCGGGGCTCGAACTCACGGACCGCGAGATCATGACCTGAGCTGAAGTCGGACGCCCAACCGACTGAGCCACCCAGGCGCCCCAAAACTTTCAATATTTGACACTGCACATTTATTTTCTTCTATCTGAACTAAACTAAACCATGGGAAAAAATCAGTTTCATGTGTGTGCCTTAGCTATTGTAGATTGAGACTGTTGATCTAAGAGGGTCTGAAGGTACTGGTGAATTTGCACTTCATTTTTGATTTGAATGAGATGGTGTCTCAATGGCACTAGGATGGAGGAAAAAACCTTTTTACTGTTGCTACAATGGCAAATTTCTCTTTTTGATGACTTAGCATAGCCAGCGTCCATTCCACAGTATTGTGTGAATTTCCAGGTGCTGAAATTTAAAGGAATTTATGTTGATTGTTAGACTCTCAGAAGTAACTTGAAAAGTCACCACACATTTACATGACTATGAACCGAGCTTTCAGGAAACTCCCAAAGGCACCAGATCTCAGAGACTTAAATCTTAATGGTAAATTTCACTGCAATGACAGATACTAAAACGTAGCCAAGATAAAATATGAGATCTGCCCAGATTGAAGTCAGTTCACTTGAATGCAAGGCACCGTGTACATTGCTTTGACTTATTATGTGAAGAATTCATGGCCATGCGTTTGTTGACTGCTATCCAGAGAGCTGACAGCTGCGGATGGGTATTCATGTTAATAATCCAAAGTGCAAAGGAGCCACCCAGTATATTTTAAAAACATGGGCTCTTTCAGCAGAAAATAGTATAAGACTTGTCTCCTTTTAGGATATATTTAGCATTAAAATAATGCAACGGAATTATAAAAAACTGTCTTCCACCTTCCCCAGCCTGTAGGTAAATCTGTTACTTTTCTTTTTCCAGTTAGAGAGTAAGAAAACTACAAAACAATACATGTTAACCACTGTGATTGTTCTCTCATCAAGTCTTCTTATATAGAGAATGATACTGAGAGAAAGGGAAAGAGACAAAGGTTGGGGGAGAGTCAGCTAAGTAACATAATTAGTCAGCTAAGCTAAATTTCTTAGTCAGCTGAGAAAAAAAAAATTACTGTTTTTTTTTTTAATATTTTTTCCATAGACCAGATTGCAATTTACAACCTTGCCATTCCATCAAATGGTATGACACTTCACAAAGCTGCCTAAATGCAAAACTGGCCAGGTTTAACATAATAGCTGGTTGCGTAAAACATGAGATTGCAAATGTCACAGGAAAGAGATGATAAATGGCTGAGCGATATTTATATACACTATATAGATAAGCTGGCTACACTGCTTGAAAAAAAATCTGTTAAAAGCAATTATTTCAGTTACAGATTTGGACCAAAAGTGCCTTTTTGTGTTACAGGCATCTGGGATCATTAGGTCTTCTATGGTTAGCTTGGTTTCTTTTGCTTCAGACTGTTCTCCAGTAATCACTGTTTGCATCATTGTTGCTCTGTGGCCTGAAGCAAGACAGCGATGCACATCAAGGCTGATGAGGGCATTGCCCAGGGCCTCGCCTTTGCATCTAGGTGACCTGCCCAGAAATTCTTGCTTTACTATCGCCTCTGGGTCTAGAAGGTCCTGGGCCTGGTTAGAATGCCTGATGCCTTAATCATCCGCCTACTTCTGAAATGTCTTCCAAGAAGCAGAGTCACTTTCAGGATGTGGAAGTATTCAAATGATCTTGGCATGAAATGATAGGCTCCCTCTTTGTCACTTTTCTGTTCATGATTTAAACAAAGAAGAATATTCAGAGTAGATGATTCCAATTTTTCCTCAGAGATATAATGTGATAAGCAACAAAAATAATTACATTTTACACCTCTTAGTTTGAAGGTGGATTTTTTCCATAGAGAATTTAGTGTTATGATGAAAATAGCTAATCCTTACATTGTGATTACAAGGTGCCAGTCACAGTTCTCATTTAATCCTTGTAACATAAGAAACATAAGTTACAAGGCTTAGGTACAAGGGTAGCCTCACTGTTGTATTCATTTTAAACACAAGAAAATTGAGATACAGAGGTTAAATTACTTTACCAAGGTCACACAGCTAATAAATATGAGACTCTGGATTCAAATTCAGACCAGCACAGAGTGCATGCTTTTAATTATGATGCTATACTGCCTTGCCAATATAATACAATACTCAAAAACAATTACCACATTCGTAATACCATATAAAGTCATTAATCTTCTGAACTAAAGGTCCTTTCAACGGATACTATTGTTGTTCTAGAGGACTTGACGTAACACAATCTGAAATATAGGCAGATGTATCAGTGAGAATAGGTTAGTTTATGCTATGGTAACAAACAGCTCCATTATCTCAGTGGTGTAAGGCATCAGAGATTTTATTTCTCACTCATCTTCCATGTCAATCATAGGCTACCTGAGGGCTTTGTACTACATTGTTATTGTCCTTACACCAGAACCTTGGATGACCTGGGACTCACTCCATTGTAGCATGGTTGGGGGAAAAAAGAATGTGACAAAGCACTTGCCAACCATTAAAGTTTCAGCCTGGGGATGATGTATGCCATTTTCCCTCACATTTTATTAGCATAAGAGAATCACATTATCCCACCCAACTCTGAGGGGGAAGTACAGTCTTCTCATGTGCCCAGAAGGAGAGAATGTTGGGATATATATAAACAGTCCTAAGGATTACTATAGCAGAGTCACCATGTTAAGGAGGTATGAGTTGAGACAGGAAGGGTCAATCTTTCACCAAGGACTAAGACACTGACTCTAAGACACCTTAGAGTCATCTTGGTTTCAGCTTACTTTTCTGGGATAACTTTATGACGATTCAAAACGAGATTAGAAGTCCTGCTATACGCTCTCATAACACCTGCTTCCTCTTTCATATCACTCATGATATTTGTCATTACTTACTCTCTTCTGCATAAGATTTTGTATAAACTCCATGAAGTTCGAGAATGAATTTGTGTTGGTCAATGGCTATATTCAATGACCTATCCCATCTTAATCCTTCAAGAGTTATATCAGCCCAATAAATATTTATTAAGCTAATAAATACATATTAAGCTAGGAAGAGTAAATAAGAAAAGGGATCTGTACCTGGAATGTACTTTTTAGCCAGTTTGCCTTAAGTACCCTACATGACTAAACAGACTTAACCCCCAGGCAGTCAGTCTAAACCCCAGCATAATTTCTCTCCCTCCTGCCTCCTACCCTTTGTGGCATCCTGAACAGGAGACTACATTTTTCATTACACACAAAAAAACTTAGAAGAATACATATGCAAATATCTGGGAGAGTTACCTCATGAATGAATGACATGAATGACACCAACAAGAATTAAAATAATTATTTTGCTGGTTTTATAGAGATGGAGACTTAGGAACCCAGTAGGTTAGCCTCTTTAAAGTGAAAGGGAGGGTAATGAAAGAAAAAAAAAAAAAAAAACTGAAGTAGAAAGAAGAGTCCAGAGGTGAGATGACTAATTTGGACTTTTAAATATTGCCACAAGCCTCAGTCTATATTCACTTAGTCAATTAAAGATCTTCTGTTATGTCTTTATTACGTATTTCATGTCCATAGTTGTCTGAATATCTTTACGGGGACTGTTGGGCACTACATATAAATCATGAGCAAGACTAAAACCTGATTCAAGAAAATGATAACCATATGTCTGGTCCTCTTTAAACAGTATCATCACCTGTTGCTTTCCCCAGTTCAGCCCCTATCACCATCATAAACTGCATAAAGGCTCAGGTTCAGATTGAGGCTGTATTCCCCTGGGAGAGAAAGTTAGTGGATTTTGAAGCACAAAGCATAACACGCTGTCTTTTTTGTTTGATCTAAAAAGCAATGCATTCTGTGTCATGTAATACATGGGTTACTAGGTCATGTGCAAATTTGGGGTAATTACTAATATTTAAACTCCCATTTCTATGATAATTTAAAATCACAGCACCTTCACTTTTCATCAGAATGAGTCACTTTAGAAATCTAAAAGTATTAAGTCAAAGTATATGCTGTTAATAACAGAAGGAAAAACCTTTCTAATAAGAAAGCTTTTCCTTTAAATCAATCATACATAAAAGAACAATGTAGGAAGCTTCTAGTTTTCTTGAGGTAGTCAGGCATCATATATTATGCTTCACATCTGACCTCAAATAGAGCAGGATTATCTCAGAGAAGAAGAAAAAATAAACAGTAAAAAATTCAGATAATGCAGAATCCTGCAGAAAGACCCAAGGTAGAAAAAGTTCACTGATAGTGCTTCTTAATTCCTCTTTCTTCTCCTAACAGCGTTCATACTATGTATAGGGACAATACTAACTTGTTAAAAATTCAGTAACAGTAGTTTGGGGCTTTCATTTTGTTTTGTTTTGCTTTCCTTAATCAGTAACTTTCCTTAATCAGTTACTCAAACCAAGAGGGAGCCTCTGTCCACATACACATTTGGAAAAGTAGGATTAACTTGAAAAAAGAAAAATTGTGCCTTTTTAGTCTGGGGCTATAAAGCAAAATGTAACCCAAAGAATTTTATTTTTCTAGGGAAAGGCAAGCCATCTTTAGAAAAATACCTACTTATTTGCATACCTTGATGAATCAAGGAGTACAGGCATTTCTCCATAAGATTGCTCATACCATGATTTATTGAAGCTGATCTATAATAGATAAGTCATCAATATTTGCCTTTGTTAATGTTGTATGAATCTTCTGCATCTTTTAAAAAATTTTTAAGCTTATTTATTTTGAGAGAGAAAGAGCGGAGAGGGGCAGAGAGAGAGGGAGAGAGAGAATCCCAAGCAGGCTCCAAGCTGTCAGCGTGGAGCCCAATGCGGGGCTCGAACTCACAAACTGTGAGATCATGACCTGAGCCAAAATCAAGAGTCAGATGCTTAAGCAATTGAGCCACCCAGGTGTCCTGAATCTTCTGTACCTCAATTGTGCAATGATATACATGCAATATCAGTGTCTGAAACAGTAGTGACCAGATCGTTGTTCTGGTGTTTATTAAAGCTAAGTATTAAATAATTCATTGACTGAGACTTCTTTACATCATGTAAGATACTTTGAAATAAGGGTGAAGAAAAAAGAATAAGATGTTTCAAACATATGTAAGCATTTAAAAATCATTTTGCGATCATATATTTTATTTTAAATTACAAATGAATACCTAAGATCTGGTTAATTAAATGGGGATTTTTCTTTGTTTTAAAATAGAAACATTCTTGGTAAAGCTGAAGGAGCATCTGATATAGAGTCTGAAAGTTGGATTCTTAACCCCAGTCTTACCAATTGCCAGCTACAATACCCTAGCAAACTATGAAACTTTATAAACTTTAGTTTCCCCATCTGTAAAACATAATACCTAACTCATGCAGTTTTATGGAGGCTGGTTTTACATTAATTATACCTTATCTATACCTCAAGCGTATAGCACTTTCACAGTAGCTAAAAAAGGACATACATGGGATAATGTTAAGAGGTCTTCCTATGAAAGAAAGATGGAAATGATTGAGCATCACATTGGTCTTGGGACTGCATGCAAGTCAGGATAAAAGTGGAAATAGGAAGAGATACACAGGCTAATTAAGAGAATGAGGAGGAAGTGGGCTAAAAGTAGGCTAATTTCTCAAAAGATACAGATGTTCTTCTATTATTAGATTCTACATTTTAACATAGAAAACTCAATAATATAACAGAAAAATAATTGAAGAAAAATTGGAAGAAGTTTTTAAATGGTTTTCCTATTGCTAAAAGCCAAGGGCACCATTTAAACAACTCACTAAAGGTCAAATTGAATTTGATTCAACTGTCTGGTGATTTAACTTAACACACAGATGAGAGATTAGAGGCATGGTGACACCAACCTTCACTCAAGTTTGATGAAGAGTTCCTTTTTCAGTCTGCTTTTGGCAGGAATTAAGAGAAGATAATTTTTGTTTCTTTCATTCCTTTTGTTCCATTAGGGAAATCAGATTGGCCCACGTAATTTGTATAATTTGGAAACCAGGTTAGGTAGGGTTGTCTGGATTATCAAATGTCATATTTTTGTAACTACCTTAATATATTTTTTGTCTTTTGACTTATTTGCCTTCTATTAAGTCAGGATCAACCACTTGTCTTTGGGAATCTTAGGATACTTGAAGCAGAAATGCAAAGAAACACAGAAAGGTTTGATATACAAAAGAAAATTCTTGAGTCATAGGAATACATAGTCATGAAATTCATGAGTTAGGGAAAGAGAAGTGATTTTCTATTTTTTTTAATCATCAATTTCTATAGTAAGAGGCAGTCCTTGCCAAGTATATTATAGAATTTTACTGTCTGACAGAAGTAGAGAGAATTTTGGTAAGTTTTTATCACACAGTATAGGGGGCTAAAGTCCACTTCTTCAACTCTGGAGATTGTGAGAGAGAAGCAGAGGAGATAGTCTATCAGTCATGTCTAAGTACCAGAGATGATTGGAGTTTGACAGGTTTAACAGAAAGCTAAGAGTAAATGGGACTTTTGCCATGTTCTCTGATATCTAGGGACCAACTGTCACCCCAGGGTAGTCCTCCGTCAACAACCTGTGAGCAGTGTTGAAGTGATCTAGTGATTTCTCTGTAGCCCAAGTGGGGCCTGGAAAGAAGCTGAAATTCTAGATGGGGATATGCCAAGGGCTCTACAAGAGAGTCCTGGGTATGAAGATTTCACTGTGGGCTGTTCTGAGAGTCTACTAAGAATCAGACTCAGAAAGGGCTTGTGACCAAGAGGTGATGACCAAAATCTCTAAGGCAAGGACTAAGCTCTGAGTTATAATAGCCTGAGAGAGTCAACAGTTGATGTCAGCAGGATGCACAGAAAGGCCACAGATGAGAACAGCACACAGGCCAGTATAAAACCAGAGACTCCCCATTTGCCTGTCTGCATGTTTGAGAACCTTGCACTGTCCCTCCCAAGAGCTCAGAAATCATCCTGGGAAGAAGGGAGGAGAAAGGGGAAACAGCGCTGATCCTGAGTTGAACTTTGAATGGACAAAACTTGTACCAAATCTAGATTATTTTTAACCAAAAAGAGATAACACCATCAACTGGTAACTTTAAATTAAGTGTCTTTGCTCTCCATTGTAGTGGAGCTCAGGAGGAAAAACTAGCATCACTCAGGGAAAATAATGAACTTACATTTTCTTATAATGTCTGGGTTGTGTGAATAAAATTACTGACTTGGTGAACTCAAGAAGACTAAACATAGCTTCTGGATTCTGGTGTTCCTCTGCAGGGGCACATGGCCAGGCTACTTGGAGATAGCCTGGGGTCCTTCTCTAGAAGGAAGTTTAGATCCGTTTGTGCTCTTGGATAAACATTTGACTGAAACTCTACACTCACACCAGAGAATGCAGTAGAAATGGTTTTGGCTTAAAACTGCTTCACACTGGGAGAATGGTTCCCCACACTGGCAGCTAAAAAGCTCTAGCAGGCCTGCTATGAAATGTCTGATTTAGAGCACCACCGATTCTCAATGTGCCTGCCAGGAGTCGTTAGCTGTACAATGGACCCCCAGGAAAGAGAATGAGTCACTTGCTTGATGCAGTTATATGAAACTGACCAATTGAATTGTGAAGAAAGTTTAGCAAAGACAATAATTTTAGTTTTTGACATAATTAAAGTTGAGCTATCATTTCTGTCTGTAGCTATATACCCAGATCAGCTGTGTCTGGGGGATGCTCCTGGTGTATGATAGTCAAATTCTGTCACTGGCATAAAGGAAACACTTATCATCTTTCCATTTTCCTGTTGTTAAAAAGCATATTCCAGCCTCATAAAAAATGCCAGTTTATTTGTTAAGTGTGTGATAAGGAGAAGATGGGGTTCTGGTGATTTTTAACACAATTATGTTTTAAGAAATGCTTGTCAAGTTAGACCCCCTCCTCCACTTCCCCTAGGAAAATAATGCTGGCTAATTCTAGATACATTTTACCAGATGCAGGTAAAAACTTTAGAACTGGACAGACTAGAGACTAAATTAAATCTTGATTTATACAGTTAAGTGTTCGACTTCGGCTCAGGTGATGATCTCGAGGTTCATGAGTTCAAGCCCCATGTTGGGCTCTGTGCTGACAGCTCAGAGCCTGGATCCTGCTTTGGATTCTGTGTCTCACTCTCTCTCTGCTCCTCCCCTGCTCTCTCTCTCTCTCTGTCTCAAAAATAAACATTCAAAATTAAAAAAAAAAATCTTGACTTAGAGTATTGGTCAAATTACTTCTTTCATATAAATGTAACTGAAAAACAAGGCTAATGTTACAAAATTAATACTTCATTGGGTTTCTGGGAAGATCAAGTGAGAAAAGGATATAAAGCTCCTAAGTCTCTGGCACATAGTAACTATTTAATAAATATTCGCTCAGTACCCCTTCTTGTAACTTAGGGGTCATAACATCATCCTGCCCAAAATTCTGACAAAAAATCTGAAACTGCTTGAGATCTTGCCCCATATGGACTCATTGCCAAATTTCAAAACCTTTTAAATAACAAAAATGTTATTAAACATTTTTGAGCACAAAGAAAAGACTAGGGACTATACAGACATTGTTTCCTTAGGACACACCAGAGGTAAGTTTTGGTTTTTGTTTTCCAATCAAGGAAAGGAAAAGAATTAAACTTTTAAAAAAATCTTTCTGTCTGCTTTCTAAAACACAGTCTTTAATTCAGTGGTTTAAAGTAAATGCCAATAAAATAAAATTTATTCAAATAATTGCACTGGAGCAGCATGTCTTTTAAATTGTTATGAATTCCTCATTGCATAAATATACTTGGGAACCAAGTATTATGTCTAAGCTTAAACCACTGAGATGTTCAGGCTCTGATCTGTAGATTGGAAAGCGTGTGATTTTTTTTTTTTAAACAAATGAATAACCCAGCCTTTAGACTTTGATTCTGAGACTCTCTTTCCTTCTATTGGCCAAGTAAGCATCAAGAAGTTTTTTTCCCTGTATAAATATTCAATTCAGTGGCTTCACTGGCTTCACTACACTAGCTGCGTGATATTGGTATATTCAGTTAACTCTTACATGAGTCCTTTTATATAAAAGACTATGCCATATTAGATAGTCTTCAAGATTTCTTCCATGTCTCAAATACTGTGAATCTACATAGATCTAATCTGTGTGTAGAAAGTGGTCTGAGTTGGCAACTGACTTGATTAAAAAGAGGACAAGCTAAAGACTGCTCCAACTTCTCTTACTTTGAATATCAGAGAAGTGCTTGCCTGACTCATTCTGATTCAAGTGCCTGCTATGTGCCCAGCATTTGCCTGACTCTGGAAGGCTCAGGCAGTTTGCACCTTCATGTGCTTTGAATTTTAGTTGAAAGAGGCAGATATAAGACTAGTGCATACCCTAAAGTATGTATATGATTTACTCAGAACACAGAAAGAGTATGAGAACATTATTAGTAGTATCACTAGGAGACAACTGAAATTGGAGTTTCTGGATGTCAAAGAATGTTTCTTTTAGAAAATGTTCTCTTTTTAGGGCTATTAATAGTGTCTTCAGGTCTGCACCAAGTCCAGTGAACAGAGGGTGTGTAAATTTGAGACTTTTGTTCAATATGCTGTTGTGCAACGGGTCACGCTCACTTTCTAACAATCATCAACTGGAAACCAACTTCATTAACCACTGAGTAATTACTAATGCTCTCATGAATAATGGTCAAGGTAATTTTAGAAACAGCCATTTAGCTGACACATCAAAGGTGACCAAACATGTCTCACAAAGTA
This sequence comes from Panthera uncia, assembly GCF_023721935.1. Classification (NCBI taxonomy): domain Eukaryota; kingdom Metazoa; phylum Chordata; class Mammalia; order Carnivora; family Felidae; genus Panthera; species Panthera uncia. The sequence continues at coordinate 81,126,433 of NW_026057580.1, read as the reverse complement.
ATGACTCTGACCAGTGAAAAATTAAACCACATCCTCTCATCAATTTGTTTTCAGATTAGTTAATGGAGTCTCCTACAGAATAGGTTTTATTTTTACTTTTCTGGCTTCATTTATATGACCTTGATTGGGATAGAGGAAATGTTTTCAGATAGAAGATGGGCAATGATGCTGTCAGTGACTCTCAAACTTGTTATTCTAGTGACCTTGCAGATACTCACTGTGATCCCCCCAGTTCATATCACCGTTTCCCTGACAAAGACTTGGATGAGATGTCTGTGACTTTAAAAGCACACTTTTTTTTGCTTGCTTCAGTTGCTTAAGAAATGATTGTGTTCTCACCAGAGAAATAGTCTCGAAATATTGACATTTGGTAGAAAAGAAGGGAGAGATGAGAGAAAAGATGTAGCAGAGACTAAGACATATATAAGAGAGGGGGTCAACTGGCAAGGTCAAGGAATAAAAGCTTAGAGAAATGGCAGTGCTGCTGAACTCTAGTTAAAGGGAAGACCCTAGTACAAATTCTCTACTTTTCTCAATTTCATTCATACAGCATTCAACTAAATTATGTACATAAATTCATAGTCGTAAACAAAATCAGATTTTTTTCTATGACAAACGACTGATAATACTTACACCATTTCCCCCCTTTTATTCCCTTATCCAATTTAATCCCATGGTTCACCATCATAACACTGAAACAATCACTGACTTGCAAATATCATTACCTATCTTGCCCACTTCCTGCAGTCTCCTAGCAAAACCTCAGTTATAGGTTAACCAAATTTATCTGCCTATTCCATCCCTGCATCAGAAAATGATGCTATAACATTTTAATTTCATGAGCATAAATCCCAAAAATGGCAATCCTTGATGCAATTCCATCTTAATTCCTTAATATATTAGGTTTCACATTCTTTAATACCTTCCCTCTACTCAAATTCATCACCTTCCTCCTTCACTCTTTGCTAATGATCTTGCCTAATATTTTATGAATAGCACTAGGAAAACAAATAGGAACTGTCTCATTTTCTACCCAAACCATTATCTATTTGAACCTGAACTCATGTTTTCTCTTTTATTCTTTTACAATGAGCAATGTCCCAGTTTCTATCAAAGGCCAAGCCCTTCACTTGTGCTCTGGAGCTGACCACCATCTCCTTCTCAAAGATTTTGCTCCTAAAAGTATTAGTACTTTAATCTTTCATCTTGAAAGTCACTCTTGAGGCTAGAAGCAAAGATACCACATTACCAATCAAAGAGCACACCGGGGTCCAGATGGCAGTTGTCTAAATACCAATCCCCAATAAAAGGAACTCATGCTTCTTGGAGAACTGGTTGAGTCCAGGGCTGAGTTAGGGAAAAAAATGTGTGAGCATATTGTGGTATCAGAAAGCAAGAAAATGTGTACACACACACACATACACACACACACACACACACACACATACAGAGAGAGAGAAAGAGAGAGAGAGAGAGAGAGAGAGAGAGAGAGAGAGAAGAAATTTTTTAAAATAAAAGAAAATTAAAAGGATTAGGGCATATAAAAATGTCATAGGAGGCAACCTGAAAGAGTCTCCAACAGCCAAGTTAAAACAACTTGAGCACCATAATAAATGATGATAATATTGGATTATAAGCAAAATTGATTCCCAAAAGGATCCCAGACATTAGTGGAAACACTAAGTTCTATACCTTAGTTAATAGTATTGTTCCAAGGGTGATGTTTTAGTTTGATAAATGCTCTATAGTTAGATATTAACACAAGAGGGAGATGGGTGAAGGGTATATGGGAATGTTGTACTATTTTTGTAATTAAAAATTTTTCACCATTGACCTAATATTTCTTTCCCGCTACCATATAGCAAAACTCCTTAAAAGAGTGGTTTGTGGCTCCTGACATTGTCCTCACCTTACATCTTCCACACTGCTTCAGTCAGGCTTTGGTGGGACCCATTGCCTAGAACTATCACCAAGCAGTTCTATCTTGGCAAAATTGATGGCTCCTTCTTTACCCTAATCTACCTCCATGACTCAGCCACAGTAGTTTATGAAGTTGGCAACACCCTCCTCCTTGAAACATCTTCTCTTGGCTTTCATGTCACCACATATTCCTGGTTTCTTGTGTGATTTACTGTGTGCTCCTGCATCTCCTCTGATTCACTCTCCTGCTCTGTGAATGCAGTAGTTTCCAAACTTTAGTCCTTGGGGGCTGTCTTTTCTTCTCTGCACACCCTCCCTCCATTATTTATCTGCTCTCATGATTTGAAAAGCTATATACAGGATTATATCTTCTGCCTGGACATTTCCTCTCCCTATCTGAAGGTGACAATCTTTGATTGTCTAAAGGATCTTGGCTCTCTTCTTTAGAAATGAGAGCTGGATAAGGACAGGGGGGACATCTGAGTTTTGTGGCTATATCCCTGCAATATTCACCAAGCTTCTCTTTCAGGAAAGGGGAAGCAGAGGGACACCTGGGTGGCTCATTTTGGTTAAGCTTCTGACTTCAGTTCAGGTCACGATCTCGCAGTCCGTGGGTTTGAGTACTGGACTCTGTGCTGTCAGCTCAGAGCTTGGAGCCTGCTTCAGATTCTGTGTCTCCTTCTCTCTGCCCCTCCCCTACTCAGGCTCGCTCTCTCTCTCTCTCAGAAAATAGACATTAAAACAAATTTAAAAAATAAATTTAAAAAGGGGGAAGATGAGACATGATCCTTTCAGTATTTTCTAGGGTGAATATCATATGCTATTGGAAAAAAATTTAATTATATTCTCTGTCCCATCCAATTAGGACTTGCACCCATGAAATCCCATTATTGCTTCTTCTTACTTCATTTATAATTCAGAGAAACATTTTCCTTTCTCATATGTTTAGGGGGCCACACATACCAAAAGCACAAGTTACTAGGATTCCTATACAAATGAATTTCTATTTCAGAGATGAGATTGTTTGTATTTTATATCCCAAATGATGGTTTACAGATGTAATACAAACTTGACTGGATCAATTCCTTGGCACAGTTTGCTTAGAAAATGTGGCAATAAAGGGGCACCCTGGATATTCAGTCAGTTAAGTGTCCCACTCTTGATCTTGGCTCAGGTCATTCATGATCTAATAGTTTGTGGGATCGAGCCCCATGTTGGGCTCTGTGCTGAGAGCGTGGAACCTACTTGGGATTTTTCTCTCACCCTCTCTCTTTGTCTTTCCCCTGCTTGCATACATGCTTTCTCTCTCTCAAAATAAATACATAAACTTAAAAAAAAAAGCAAATGTTGCAATATGTTAATATCCTCTGCTTCTACAAGAAAGAGGACATATCACATGGTTCACTTCAAGGGGCTTTGAGGGTTCATTTTGAGATTTTACTGTAAATTTCATGTAATAGTAATGCCGAATCCAAGAAATATCAGCAGATGATTTGTAACATTATCAGAAAAAGAACTTCGTGATTTTGCACAGACTTCAATGGTTATCATTTTGCCTGTGTTGATGTGTGTATAGAGAAAAAGGGTGGGGGGAATAGAGGGGAATGGGAAGGAATTAAGCTACTATGTTTTTGTTCAGGCAATAGTATTTGCATTAGGCTGATAGCACTGTAATTGAAAAGCAAGGGACAGATGCAACAGACCCATTAGACCTCACTCTTACCACCTGAAATCAAGTACCCAAACTGATCTCTGCCCTTTTTTCTTTTCTTTTCTTTTCTTTTCTTTTCTTTTCTTTTCTTTTCTTTTCTTTTCTTTTTTCTTTTCCTTTCCTTTCTTTTCTTTTCTTTCTTTTCTCTCTTCTCTTCTCTTCCTTTTCTTTCTTATTTTTTTCTTTTCTCTTCTTTTTTTTTTTTTTTTTACCCCTTCCTTGATTCTTAGAGAAAGTTTTTTTAACTACATTTTCAGGAGACAAAATCACATAACAGGACATTTGACAAAGATGTGTATAAAATTGCCATTTAAGTACAATTTTTTCAACTACTGCTTCTGTGCATTACAAATGTCAGTTTTAGGCTCCAGCTGTTCTAAATAGGTTTGTTCTTAGGGTACGAGCTGAACAAATGTACAGGATAATTGTTTTATAATGTCCCATACTTTAAAGTAATTTTTGTATGTATTTATAATTGAATAGTCAAATCTTGTAAATGTTATTACATATCTAAAATGTGATAGTAAAACATAATTTAGAGACCCTGAATACTTTATATCATTCAATTAGTTTGTTTATGTTAGATAGTTCCACCAAAAAGCATTAGAATGTTCTCTTTACTGAAACTACTAATAACTCAAGGAGTTTAGCAAAGGCAGAAAGAATGGTTATATTTTAACAGTCTATGGTATCCTCGTCCAGATGCATTTAAGGCATTTAGTTTTCCCTAATACCATTTGCAATAAATAACCATTTCTTGTTTTTTCTTTAAAATATTAAAAACTACTTTTTATTTACATCATTAATTTGAAAAAGAACCAGGCAGTTTGTGTCCAAAAGAAAATGTGAAGCGAAATCTTGGTGTTCATAACAATAGATCTATGACTTGCCAGATCCATTTATATTCAGATATTCTTTGTGCTGAGTTTCCCCGACTTGTCCATTAGCAAAGAAAGGCTGCTGGGCACTTTATATTCAGAAACTTCAGTGTTCCACTTATCAGAACTATGATACTGAGAACAAGTGTCTTGATGTTTTCGAAATGAGTTGTCTACTTTCTCTTTGCTCCCCTCTCCACCTCGGATGTTCTCCTATTCACTGTTGCCTCCCTGTTTCCATCCCCACTTTTTCAACCAAAATGATTACTTCTTCTTTAAAGCCCAGTTTAAATATTTCCTGCTCATTGGTGACTTACCTGAGTTTTTAAGCCACAGTGAACTTCTCTATCCTTCCCTAAACTTTATTCAGTTAGGCTATAAATGTCTTGAGGATGTCCTATAGACTGAATATTTGTGTCCTCTCTTCCCAATTCCTATGTTGAAGTCTAATCCCCAATGTTGGTATTTGGAAGTGAGGCCATTGGGAACTGATTAGGTCAAGAAGGTTGAGCCCTCATAAATTAGTGCTTTTTATAAGAAGAGATTCCAGGAAGCTTCTTTCCACTCTCTCTGCTCTATGCCATGTGGTGATGCCAGGAGAAAAGCGACCTTGCAAACCAGGAATAAAGTTCTCATTAGACACTAGGGCTGCCAGTACTTTGACCGTGAACTTCCTAGCTCCACAAATATAAATGTTTGTGAGCTATAAATGTTTATTGTTTAAACCTCCCTATGATATATTTGTCATAGAAGTCTGAAATGAGACAGGGTGAAATTAATATCTGTTTATATTACACCTTTGTAGTCTCCCAACAGCCTCAATAAATAAAGGCATACTCAGATTATATTAGGAGAGATATGATAGATATGTACATATGAAAGATAACTTGAGATTCTTGTTCAGGGACACTTGAATACTGGCTTCATTTCAGGATGTGGTTTTGCTGTTGATACATAAAAAGCAGTTATTCAACAAATGCTCAGCCATTTTCTTAATTCTAGGTGGACAATATCTGGATGGAGAGTATCACCAGTAACTGCTTGCCATGTTTGGACACTAAGATACACAAGTAAGGAACAAAAGCCACACCAAAATTCTCTTTGGTTCCTACTCTATTAATGTTGGTTCTACTAAAGTCCGTATTCTTGGCCCAACAAATCAGAAATTTGATGTGTGTGTGTGAGAGATTAACATTAACAATATCACTTGTACCTTCATCCATATATTATTCTGTGTCCCTACTATTCTTTCATATTATATACTACACCAGAACTTTGATCAGAAAAAAAATATTTAAAAAGAAATCAGGAAGAAACAAATTGATATTTTCCTCCACTACTTTTTTTTTTGTGGGAAAGCTTCTTCAAAATAGAATGTTAAAAATAGATGAAGAAGAGAAAGCAGTCTTTGAATATTGCTATTTACTTCTAATGTGTCATTAGAGTATACAGTATCTGTCACTAACACAGAATCAAATAATCAAATTTCATGGCAGAATTCCTGAGACTAATGTTTGTATCATTTCATTTTGTAGTTGCTTTGCGGGTAAGTGAAAGCCAATTTTACCAATTACATTACCCTCGTTTAGTACATTGCACATAAACAACTATATCAGTGTCATCAAGTAAAGTAGTTAGCATTTGATGGGTGTACACAAAGGTAGGAATCAGCTATAATGATAAAAATAATGATATGTATGTATGTATGTGTGCTCGTGTGTGTATATATACACATGGTGATATACTGTTTCCAGATTATTTACTATAAACTTGGAGAAAACAGTAGTTAAACAAATTGAGTTGAAGTTACATTTGTCAAACAATAAGCACTTAGAAAGGACAAATTAACTGACTCAGTCATCTAAAGAAGCTCACCATAAGATTTATCTGATATAAACCAGCCATGTCGTCAAAATGTATTTGATGCTATCCCACCAATGGTCATATGTCTTGCATGGACTTAATCCATTGCTTGTCTTTATGGAAAGGGGCTTTCATTTTAGCAGAGGGAAGAGAATGTCATTTTCAAATTATTTTTTCATTGTTTCTAATGAAGAAAGCTAGCTTTCCTTCCTAAGTGAGATTATTTTCAAGTCAAATAGCTTTCAGTTTCCATTTAAAGAGCAAGTGACTCAAAGTTAAGCTATTTTCAGGACACGAATTGGTGCAACACTACATATACAAGTTGTGCCTTAGTAAATAGAATTCAGTCCCATGCCTCCGGAGGCTATTCTGTTGATGTGAGATTCAAATGCTTTCCCTCTCCTTTTTAAATGAAGTGAGAAGGCTTTACAGTATCCTAATAGAAGAGATTTAAGTCACTCCCCGGAGAAGGAGAATTATTGATTCTTCCATGTTTTGCGTGATTTGTAATTTACAAATTCAAAAGAATCTATCCATGCAACTCTTTGTCATACATAAAATTATATGTATCTTCATCTAGAGGTACACAAAAGAACTTTGGTTTTTCTGGTTACTACTAGGATTTAAATACTTAAAAATGCTGGTTTTGTCACCTCTTAGTCCTTAATTTAAAAGCTAGGGATCTTGAGTTTCAGGAAGCTTTGAAATTATCAGTAACCTATTTTTCATTTAAATCTAACAACTGTAACTGGTATGTTGATCAGGCAGGACTCATTGAATTTATTCAGATATCATCTATTTCTTTTCCTCCTACTGTCACTTCAAATTGGCTGAGGTAAAGAAAACATTCCCTGCCCCTGAATTAGAACACAAGCTATTCTGTGACATTTCTGCTCTCTGTTAGTTACTAAAACGTTCACTCTAAGTGGTAAAATACAAATTAAATTTTGCAATTAGAATGACCAGTTCCACATAGCTTTATATTTCATATTTATCCCAAATTGCTATTGCTTTCACCTTCCACAATTGTACATGCTATATAGGAGAGGACCTGGGGCTGGGAAGGTGGAGGCGTTGGGGCTGGGGATCCTTTATTTCACAACTCTTCATCCTCTGTCTTGCAAACAGAGATTTCTGACCCTCCTGATTTGTTAGGAGGTAAGGGGTGCGAAGAGAAGTTAGGGACTCTGAAAAGTTCTTCCTCACCTGCAGTGTCACTGAGGTGACACTGAGAGCTGGTTTCCTGCTCTCTGGGACTGACCTCTAATGAAGCTGACTGAATCTCGGGGGACTCTTCAAGGACCCCGATCTGTGGTGGGTCTCTCACAAGGAACTTCACCTGACCAGTGGAAAGTTACTCTTTTCCACCCCAGGATTCTTATGGCCCACCTGTAGTTCCTTCTGTACCAAGAACTGTTGACATCTAGGAGGTCTCATCTGATAGAATTTCATGTGGAACTTGGCTGGCTCTCCCCTCTTAGAGGGTGGCCTGCATCTGCTTCTTGGAAAACAAGCATGGCATTTCTACTCAACAAACACTGGGAACAGACTGATCCCAATGCAGTAATGACTCTTCTCACTCTTTGGCCAGCACTTCCTTGCTTGTCTTTACCTTAGAGATTCCTAGGCAGGGGTCAGATACCAGGCCATGTGCCCACTAACAACAGAGCTCAGAGCTCATGTTCTTCAGTTACCCGGTGAAGGCCCTTCATATCTTGAAGAATACCATACCCCTTCCCTTGCAGGAATGGGACTTTCCTCCTACCTTCCTCCTCCCCACTAAAACGCCCTTCACTATTTCCCCTCAACTCCCAGAACCTCATCCCGCTATCCACTTAATGTGGACTAGAGGCTTTGTACTACTTTTGTATGTTCTACATTAGTCTTGTACCAATTCAGAATGCAGCATCTTTTGTGTTTTGGCACATCAGTCAACATTTCTAATTTATCACTTTATTACACAGTATTTATTTTAATCACCTTAACACTAGTTAATGGCAAGACATTTCCCCTTTAAATTTTTTTTATGAAACATCAAGTTGGGTCATAGAGTGGTAAAATGTGTTTTATTCTGAAGTTAGATCTGATAAAAATAAACATCAGCTTTCTTATTACAATGAAGAGCTCATTAAGTCTGTAGACAATTAGTATTGAAATTAAGTGCATAATGACTTATTTACTATTCTATATTTTATGATGTTCTTGTAAAGGTATTAATTATTTGTTGTATAACAGTATGTAAAGTTTCTCAAGGAAAATGGAATGCAAATTTTGATTAAGATGACAAAACAGCCACATTTCTTAATTTTTAGACCAGTTGGTATACATACTGTATACCATTTAAATTCTATTAAACTTGTAAGGGTAGGGGAAAATATCTAGTAAAAAGAAATGTTCTTTGACTTCACAGTGGTGTTTGGATTATTTTTATTATTATTTAATATTCACCAAGCAGCCATGCTGAGCAAAGCTCTAATTTAATGTTTATCAAGTGCTGCAAAGTACTTAGATAAAGGAGACCAATCTAGCATTATTATTATATTTAGAAATTCAGACTATCTGTTCATCAAAATGTTTGCTGAACACATATTTTTCTTTTTTTATTGTTTCTTCTTTCTTCCTTTTAAAAGCTCAAATGTTATAAATATTGTTTTTACAGCCTGCTTTTTCTTTAGTTTACTGATTACTCAAGATAAGAATTTTAGTAATGGTTGCATTATACTGATGACAATAAACCTTTGATAAATGAAGATGAAGCTCAGGGGCTACTCTATTTGATCTTGAGTCTGTAAGATCCTTTGAGGTCAGGCCATCTTTTCTCCCATCCTTAGCATTTTAGACTAGCAATATTGTTATTGCAATGGAGTTTAAGACTGAGAAGTGCTTTTGTCTAATCTAAACTCATAGTTTGTATCTTGTTCTTCATTTTTTGTTAGGTAGTTGTGAAGGTCTTCAACCAGAACTTGAAATCAGAGGCCCTGAGTTTGTGTTTCTGCTCTGGCTTTTGCTGGCTGGCTAAGACACCTATCCTCTGAATCTGTTTCTTCATTTAAGTGAGGCTAAACATATCAAACTTTTAAAGACATAAAATAGTTTATACAAAATTACATATCAATGTTAAATAATTACATATCAAAATTATATATCAATGTCAATCAATGTTATTTTCCCCACTCACTTACCACCACACTTTCTCTTCCTTGAACCTAAGATATAGAAAAGATTCTAGAGGATTTTGATTTTTTTAACATAAAATTTATTTTTAAGTCAAATTATACAACAAATGAAACCTTCAGAAAATAGATTTTCCCATCACGGTCCATTGCTTTACCAAACAATATTTTGAAAACACATTCTTTTGGTCATGATAGAATCTTAAAATACTAAAGAAATGAAATATGCAAGAAAGTCGAGTAGACCAGATGCTATTGTTGGGACTTTCATGTTGGTGCTTATGCTTTAATATATCCCATGCCATCCACCTCCACTCATGTCACCTTAGAGTACTTTGGCTTTTAACCCCAGTTTTATTTAATCAAAATGAATGGTATAGCTATAACATGCTATATTATGAAAAGAAGGATGCCCTGTAGAGATAGATAATAAATCATTTTGAAAGCATCTCATTTTCCTTTTATCTTAAATTTACATCACAATGTCTATTTTTTGAAATTTATAGTCATTTTTATTTATTTCTAAAGTTTAATTTTTAAATAAATTTCTTATCCTGAGAAGACAAATTGCTAAATATATATTTGTCTCCTTTGTAGTCAACATGCTTAGTCCTTATGTTTATATCATTAAAAATGGGCATATATCTCATGAAGCATTTATTTATTACAAAGAAGCTTAAAGATAGAATGAAAAGCAAATGTTAGTTACACTGTCTCCCAATGAAATGTAGTAATAGGCTGATCACATATTGGTCCTATCCAGATGCAACTTGAAAGATGTTAACACAAGTCTCTGATGGATGTCTCCAAGGAGACGGATGCCAGTGTTAGGAAAATGATTTAAACAACTGCTAACTGGGGTCTCTCTAATTTGTGTCACAGATGGGGCTGGCAGCAAATATTGGTGGGTGTTTTAAAAACATGACCTAATCTTTCCCTAATTGAGGAGGCTTCTAATTGTGTAATAATTGGTTTTCACAGTTGAATGTCACAGTATTAAAGACATTTGCCAATGTATTAGCTCTAACACCAAGCAAAGCATTTACTTTTCCTTAAATGTATCTTTCCATACACATTTTCCAATGTACATTTTATAATAGTGGTATAATTATGGAAGGTTATGTTAACTGAGTACTTACTACATTCCACACAATGAGCTAGCCCTTCCTATTCATTAATCTATTTGGAAACTTATATGATCCCATTATCTTTTTCATATGAGGATCATATGAAAAAGATATCTTTTTCATATCTTTTTCATAAGAGTGAGGAAACTGGGGCCTAGAAAAGTTAAGTTAGTTGCTTATGCTGCCTTGTATCTCACCCTCATGTATCTGACTGATATACTCAAAAACTAATCTTTGCAATATACTGCCTGCTGTCCTTAGACATTGCATAATTCTCTTCTGGAGAGGTCTTGAAGGACTCAGTAAGACAAAGTATTTTAAATAATCATTAGTAATAGTAAATCTAGTTTAGAAATAGAGGTGTATATGTATGTGTAGTATATAAGTAGAAGTAACTCTAGAAAAAGCTAGATAACATTTATTGAGGACTAAATACAACATGCTATCTCATTTTCCCTTCGTAAAAATACAATGGAATGTGTATTCTTATCCCAATTTGACATATATGCAAACTGAGGCTTATAAGAGCCTTATAACTTGCATGCTATTGCCTAGGTAGTACATGGCTAAGCTAGGATTGAATCCCGGGTCAGCTTGACTCAATACTTTTGTTCCCAACTATTCTAGTGAGTGATATTTCCTTAAAAGAAAAGGAATGTGGATCATTACAGATGTGCAAAATTATCAGTGATAACAGGGAGAAAGACAGCTTTATAAGGGCTGTCATATTTAATTGAAGGAAACTATTTTCGAAGAAAAAATAAATTACAAAATCAGCTGATTTAGGCCCATGAGGCTTAATTTCTTAATTTGAATTTTTTAATTGCCTATCTGTACATCAAAATGACTGGAGCTGTGCTCTGTGAGGAAGTTGCCTTGTCATAGGAAATTTGTCTGAAATTTAATTCATAAAACTTTTAAGTATTTGCACAAATTACTTAAATTGGTTTCTTTATAGCCCACTATATCCTGCTATGCTTTCTGGCTACATCATTAATTTGCTTAGAAATCAAATGTAAAATCCACATCCTTTCTGCTACAGAAGACACTGAGCATATTTAATGCATAAATATTTTAAGACCTTGGTGTTTAAATAACGAATTTAAGGGTGACTGGAATATGGCTTGACAATCCATAATGGATCTTTCCATTTCTTTCTTTAATCACTATTAAATATATTTATTAAAACAATTGGAAAGTTAATTAAAACATAATTAAAATTGTTCTTGATGAATTTTAACAAGATATTTGTTTTAAAGTAATAAACACATAATCTAGATTCAAGTTATAAAATATGATCCTATATGGAGAATTTTTGCAGATAATTACATTATTTTGTATACTTATATAGCTGTACATAAATGAAAGCTACTATGCATGAACAAATGAATAATTAAACGAAAAAATAGCATTTTGCAGCAGAATAAAAAAAGGCAGCGTGAGTGACATTAGCTTCACTCATGGCTCTGACCCTGAGTATTTGTTTAACTGAGAGAGGGGATAAAATTAGTCTGAGTCTCAGCTCCCTCATAAATAAACAAGAATAGTATGAGATAAATACTCTCTAAATTCTAGATGAACAGTCAATATCTCTGATTATACGAAGTAGAATAGTGGTATAATTATTTATTAAACATTATTTCTGATCTCTACCAAGTGCCTAACACGTGCTATGCATTAGGAATGTAGAGATGTAAGATATGACTCTTGCCTTACCAGTCATTCTAAATGAAATTAATTTCATGGCAAAATATGACAAAGATTATGTAAAAGTATGTTTAAGGAGCTAGATGTGATAAATAGAAATAACCTCCATTAAAAAAAGAGCAATATTTAAATCAAAAACAAGCAGAAATATATAATTGAATATATAATTGAATATATATTTGAATATATAATTAAATATTTTGAAAATGAACAATATATTCATTGAATAAAAAAGCAACTACATATGGATAAGTCTAGTTTAACTGAGCTAGCAAGAGAATAAAAATATTAGAATATAGCAGAGCAGAATTAATTCAGAATGCAGCACCAAAAGATACAATTAATATATAATGTTTACTTATTCTGAGAGAGAGAGAGTGAGTGAGAGAGAGAGAGAGCAAGCGGGGTAGGGGCAGAGAGACAGGAAGAGAGAGAATCCTAAGCAGGCTCCAAGCTGTCAGCACACAGTCCAATGTGGGATTTCACGAACCATGAGATTATGATCTGAGCCGAAATCAAGAGCCTGGTGCTCAACCTACTGAGCCACCCAGATGCCCCAGTGACCTCCAGTATAAAAAGAAAAAAGAAAAAAGAAAAAAAGAAAAAGAAAAAAGGAAATAAAGCTGTAAGATGAAAAGAAAAGATTATTTGCAGAGACAACAATTAGACAAAGAACAAACTTCTTCACATGCAACAGTTAATGCTAGGAAACAGTAACATCTTCATACTGCTAGACAACCTTAGATGGCTTTACACAGCTAAACTAGCATTGGAATGATGGTAAAATAAAGACACTCTCAGAAAATAACTAAGGTAGTCATCCCTACAGACTATTGCCCTGCAAAAGAAAAAATTATATATATGTATATGTAATTATATATATGTATATACATATATACAAAGATGAACTTATCAAGAAGAGAAGTAAACAAAGAGAAGATAGACTGCAAGAAAAAAGAACACCTACAAAATTAAACTTACATGCCTTGTTAAATTTAATTAACTATGATCTCTAAAAATAGTCTGGAAAAAAGATAGCATTAAACAAACTATTTGAAATAAGTGAAAATATAGCCATAATTACAATAAATATAAGATTTGGCTCATGTTTAAAACTAGAAATCATAGAAGTGAATAAATAAACAAGGTATTTATTATTCCACTCTTACTGCTTCATACATATATATATGTAAAAAAACCTATGTTACATAAAATTATGAAAAATAAATTTAAAATATTTACCAGGTAAATATGAGTAATAAGAAAACAGCTATCACAATCCAGTCAACATAGAACTTAAGCAAAATTATCAGTAGGGATAAAAAGACACAATGCCTATGGATAAAAGGGAATATTTACAAGGCAGATACAATAGTCATGAACTTGTATCTTACATATCACCTAATATAGACAGATATGAGGGAGAGAGATAGGAAAGAAAAATCCAGCAGAATCTGACCAAGCAATTAACAAATCCACAATATGGTGTCGGCGGCAACTGAAGAGTTGAGCACACACAAAGAACAGTGAGGCTACAGATTTGAACAACAAACCTGTTTTAACACCATGAAGGTATACATATATATGCTTATGTGTGTATAAAATTATTGCAGCCAATAAAGTGAACATGTGTACTTTTTAAAGTAGAAATAAAACACTTCCTAAAGCAAGCAACACAGGTCTTGGAAAAAAGAAAACTTGGGCTATAACTGGGGACACTAACACCAGATCTGATAGAGGAGAGGAAAATAAGGAGTTTGTGGATGTTTATTCTCTAAATCAATTTATCACATGTAGAACAAGCTAAATCAGGGTCAACAGATTAACACTCCAGCTACTCCCTTTGATTTGAGGAACTTTAATTTCCTTTTTCGACAGTTCTAATTTTCACTTTAGGAGAATTTTCCAGTGTTCCTTCTGAGACACGGTTTGTTAACAGGAATGAAGCTGCAATCGGGTCCATGCAAGTGGGGAGAGCACAGCATAGTGGCTGTGTAGACAGAGGTATAAAAGTGGACACCTGTGGGCTTTTTACCCCCATTTTTATAGGAGCTGCTTCTTCCCTTCCACAGGGTCACATAGGTGGCAGCACATTTACCTTAGGTGGGAATGGGGCAGCCATTATGATTACATTTGTTCAAAGAGCAGCCTTTTCTTACAAGGCTCAAGTTTCAAAGAAATGAATCTTGCCCTTGCTTGCTAGTTAAATAATGCACACTTTGCTGTGAGTCATGCTTATTTGCTTCTGTTCCTCATTTGTTTTGTCCTTTTGTTTGTTTGCTATTTGTTTATGGATCCTGTAAAAGGAAGTATTTCATGGAGAGAAAAAAATGAAACCAATATCTTGTGAGAAGCAGCAAAGGAGCCTGAGAGAAAGCCTGATAATCTGCAATTCCAGTCTTTGAAGCCTAGCGGCTTCCCAGCCCTTGAAGTGCATGAAACACCCCTGCATCCTTATGATAAATTCTCCTTTTGGGTTAGCTAGCTCATGCATTTTTCTGTCAGTAGCAATGAGGAGAATCCTAACCAATTCAAGGCAAGGTGAAAGAAGGAAAGAAGGAAAGAAGGAAAGAAAGAAAGAAAGAAAGAAAGAAAGAAAGAAAGAAAGAAAAAGAAAGAATGGAAGGAAGAAAAGAAAAAAGAAAAAGCGTTGACATGTTTGGAAGGGGGCAGGAGGCGGGAAAAGCTCAGGGCATGAGATTTCCTGGCACACCTGTGGAGCAGCACCATGCATGGCTTGGGCATTCAGTGGGCAGCAGGAGGTCACTGCGAGGAGGCTTCAGTTGACCCAGATGGAGGAGCTGGTGGGCAGTGGAGGGGCTGATTTCTACTTTAGGAATTTTGCCCAGGGATGGCCTGCTGAAGGTGTAAACAGACAAATAAATTATACACAATAAAGGCTCAGTTGCAAAGAGCTCCAGGGCAGAAAACGCTTAAGAAGACTTGCTAAAGAGAAACCATTTCATGTCTACAGTTTTACAATTCTTTCTCATTTCCCTTCTTTCTTATGTGTTTCTTACGTTCGATAGTCATTACTTGGGTGTTTGAATTTTTTATTGAGCGATTTCTAGTTCAGTGGTTCCCTTCCACTTGTAAAGCCCAGTGTTGCCCTCTGCTGCGTGGCTCCGTGGCAGGGCAGTCTCCCCGGGACTCCCCTCTGACCTGCCACGACCAGCTGCCCATCAGTAGGTTGTGCGTCAGCATCCTGTGCCTTATCACGAAAGGAAAATAACGATTCATTTCTTCCTTAAGCCAGCACTGCTGCTTCATGCCTGGGGGAAGCGGCAAGGAGGAAGGGGCTGTCTCCCTGAACTGCTCCCGCTCCTTCTCTATGAAGCCCAAATAAACAGAAACTTGCAGGCTGCTGTCAGTGCCGCACTTTGAGCTCCAGGCATCTTTCAGGAAAATTGAACTTTCATCAGAAGCCAACTTACATGGCAATTATTTGAGGTCACTGGTGTTATCATTGCATCCTTCACTGTAAACAGGCACATGGAAGTGACAGTAAGTCTAATGAAGTATTGGTTTTAGAGCATTTAAACAGCAAAAATCCAGTATTTCTTAAGGGCAGCCTAGTGATTTCTGCACTGTAATTTCAAAGGCTTTCTAATTAAAGGAAGTCCTTGGCTTTGTTTACTTTTTCATTCCAATAATGATTCAGAGATCTCCCATCACAACCGACATTCTGTAACAACCGTCATGTTGTAAAGGCCAGTGGTACAGCATTGCAAAATATAAGTACTGACTCGAGTGCTGGCTGCAAATAAACTAGTACATTGAACTACACATTTAGAAATTCAACACGATTTTTTTTTTTTTTCAACACGATTTAATTAGTAAGCCAATCAACCAGTTTTCCCTGAGTCTCTCATGAACCCTGCAGTGGGCTAACAAGTGTCCCAGACAAAAGAATGCATTGGACATGATCCTTGCTCTGAGAGAGCTTAAAATCTAGTTGTAAAGATACATTTAGTACAGGCAAAGCCTTACCTGAAAAAGATAAAGGCCAAATGTTGTGGTAAGATTTTCAAATGCAATACAGGTGGAGAGCTGGCAATATGGGCTGGGGAAGAGAGAAAGTTCATGAAGGAGGTAGCCACTAAAAGATCCCTGAAATGGGACAAGTGAAGGGAGAAGCAGGGGACACTGGGCAGAATAATATAAATGAAGTCTAAGCATCTTTCTTACATATCCCAATGTTGGACAAAACACTAAGGTACCCGGAAATCAAAACCAACTATCTGTCATTCTCAAAAACGCCTATCAACTTTTGGTACCACAGGCAGTTGGTAACCAGTTACTGATGTCCACAAAGCTTTGTGCCAATTTCAACTTAACTTAGTTGGAAAAAACAAAAACACACATGTACCACTGACAGCCATTATTTAAGGGCAATTATAATAGCCCGTAAGTTCAGGACCGAGCATCTCTATTCAGAACACAGGGCTGTCTTCACATACGTGATTTACTCTTCATACTCTGAGGTAGGAACTCTTATTAGATTTGCTTACAGATAAACAACCTGAGGTATTGATAGGTGTCATACAGACACTGAGTGGTGTGAAAAGATAAATCCTAGCCACTGACCCCGTAAGTTCCCTAATCGGTAGGAACTTCTAAAATGCCATCATCTGCCCAACACTGACCTAGGTCCTTTAGTGTATACAAATATAGTGTACCTTACTGAGCAGCAAGCCACTTATAATTCACCGGAGTTAAAATAAGCACACAAGAAAGAGAGTAAAATTATATGGTAGTAATCGGGGCAGGCAAGAGATTTTGAAGGGACTCTGAGAGAAACATTGTGGGTTCCAGTAGGTGAGGACAAACTTAGATGACTTAAGTTCTGAAGGATGTGGATAATTTGGAGACAGGCGTGTAAGTGGAAAAACCAGTAAAGGCAGAAGAGGATACGAGCATATAATGTTCATATGACATTTTATGAGAATAATCCTGATTACCGGTAGATTGCAAGTAACCCAGACTAATCAAAGTGGAGGGATTTGTTCACTTGGGACAAGTCACATATTTCAGGAACAGCATCACATTTTAAGTGCAAGAGACTGGTCAAGCCAGGACAAGGTATAAAAAGACGAGCAGCAAGACAAGACAACAGAGCTGGAGACAGGCCAGTTGGCAAGTGTCCAGAGTCAGGGACATGGTGAAGCACAGCAAACAATCTGCATTAGATCTTTACACACGTGAGGGAGATCTTCGAAAAATCCAAGGATCAAGGTAGGTATATTAGACACCTTTTGTCTCTTCCTCCTATCCAGCCCTGGCTATAGCAGACAGTTCCAATAAAGCTTCTTTGTATGCTGACATCATGTTGCCTCAAATATGCATTATTGTCTTTTGCTTTCTGGCTTGAGGTTTTTTGGGTGAGCGGAAATGTCTGTGCCCCAAAGGAAAATCTACTACAATGGTGGAGGGACCCATAGGGACATACTTCTCCCTGCCATCTGCATGCTTCTCTAGATGCCTTCTTCTTTGCTTTCCTCCTTCTTTCTTTCATTTTCCAGGTCCCTCTCTTCTACTTCTGGGATTACTTCCCAAATAACTACTTGCATATAAGGTTTTGTTCATTTTATGCATTTGAAGGGGGGCCCAAGCTGAGCACCGAGCAAGAAGAGACCACAGAAAGGAGGGTCATGTATTAAGAAAGCAGTTGGGCCACAGATAAGGGACACTCTCCCCAAGGCAGAAACCTAATATGATTCCACCCTTTCCTTGTTGGAGCACACCTATTTTCGCTCCAGGATCACGAAGCGTCAGAGCCACAAAGAGCATGGCAATCTCAGCCTTCTCACTGTGGCAAGAGGAACCCCATGGTGGTGAGTGCTAGGACCAGCATTCTGGTCTTGGGAATTTAAATCAGCACGCTGGCCATTATCTCATGATGCCCTTACACTCTTTCATGCTGTCTCCAATAATCTCCACATCTGGCTACCTATGGATGTGGGGATGGCACGTTAGAACAAAAATAGAAGCACCTATTTTGATTAGGATGAGAGAGGCATTTCCTAGTAAGGAATAAGTTATGGTTAGAAAAATAACAGTCTAACAACAACAAAAAGAGCCTATTCTGAGGTTTAGTTTGGTAAGAGTTGGCACAGAGACAGGGAAAAATTATCATATGAGTGGCAAAATTAAGGAATAAAGAAAATCACAGAACTGCAGCGTAGAGGGCTGATGTTTTCCCTGACCACAATATCTTGCCCCTTCTTTTACTCTGAGACCACCATTGCTTCCCTTTGGGTACCACCCCTATGTCAGTCTCAGTCTAGGTGGTTCTAGTCTGCTTCCAGAAAGTATACACATGCCCCAGGCCTGACCATTCAGTTTTCCTTCTCTCAGACACAGCACCATTCTGCAGGGTAGACTAAATAGGAGGCTAAAGGGAAAATAACCTGACTCTACTGGTCCAAGAAGACAAAATTCTGAGTGTTTTCTGTCACTGCAGGTTTTCATTTGCTGAGTTATTGAGCAGATTGACTGAAGGGAAAACCTACCTGCAAGTAAAGCCAATGCAGAGAGATAAAGGCAAGAGAGGTGAAGTCTTGGTGATGTTGTTTGGGGCCCTAGTTGGGCCCTGGTCTTTGTGATAACAGGAGAATCCCCTCCATCCTCCTGCCCCTGATTTTGTTTGGTTGCTCATCCTCATTTGAGGTGAGTTTCTGTTACATGTGCATTAATAGCAGATGTTAGAGTTGAAGCTGATGCTAGGCAGTAAGATTACTTCCGAGGTGCAAGAGATGATTTCTTTACCCAAAAGGAACATATAATCAACTATTGTCATGATGATCAATCATTTATATCAAACCAAACATGGATGTCATTTTACAATAAAATATGCCCCAAACCACATTCTTGAGCATAAAGGGTGTATGTTTTCTGAGTTGTCAGGACCTGTGAATTCAAACGAGCTTTAGATTTATTCCTAAATAAATACTTCTATCTGAAAAATTGATTTCAGTAGTCCCTTCTAACTCTAAAATTCTATGAATCTGTAATCTTAGTTTATCTTGTATGGCATCTCTTAAAACAATCTGTGCTGGCGGTTGATTTTTATTGCTAGGTGTTGCATAGAAGAGTAGCTTATCTTTTTATTCAATTAAGTAGTAGGTACAGTTGAAAAAAAAACACTTTTTTTCTAATTTATTGTTTTCCTTTGAGGATTTCTACACACTTGGCTTCTTTAAAGGAAAGAGGAAGTTATTAATCCTCCAAAAAATTAGATAGTTTCATATTCCCGCAGGCACTGATTTGGGAGAAAATTACTACACCCAGGACTTGATAATATTTCTCTACATGTGGTAATCTCAGCTACTGAAACTATTACAGGGTATCAGGTTCTTTTAGAACAATGGGCTAAAATGATCTAATGACAGTCAATTATATTTAAGGAACTGCCTTGGGTGAACAAATACTTAACACATTTGTGTAAGGTGTCAAACCTCTTGTGAATGTTTACTTAAAAAGACAAAATACTATGGTACAGTATTTGACCCATTATTTATAAAGACAGAAAATAGTTCAACCACAAAGATAAAAGAATCTCAGGGAAACAGAAGGCAAAACAACGTGCCAAGGTAAAACGAAGAGCATAATGCTTTCCATAGCAGAAACATGTAAATTTCCTTTGATTCTCATTTCTTCACAGCTGTTGAATACATCTGTCTGTCTCCATCCATTGGTACTATCTTTCTTCAGACTCTCAGCATCTCCCTATGGGTTACTTTAACAGCCTCTTAATGGTTCTACTTCTTCAGCCTCCAAGTAAATTCTCTCCAAGTGAATCTTGCATTGCCCTTGATCTTCCCCCAGTGTGAAGCTAATCATATCACAGTCTTTTTTGCCAAGTACCCTTAGGGCAGAGTTCTAAACCTACTGCCATGGGATGCCAGGTAGTTAATAAATTGGTGGCTATTGAACTCTCCAACTTCACCATGTGCGTATAAACTCTTCCCATTTCCCATCACCTATGCAACCATCACTCATGCTGGCTGACCCAGCTGAGGGGTATGCTGGGCCTTTCCTGGCATATTCCTACCCACCCTGTTATACTCAAAGTGGGTAATGTGCATTGATTTAGTGTCCCAATAGCTCTCTATTGATCCATATCATAACATTTATCATGCTCTGTCATGTTTACTTTTCATATATGACCAGATGACTGTGTATTATATATTATTTTTTAAGTTTATTTATTTATTTTGAGAGAGAGAGTCCATGCATGCATACATGTGCATGTGTGAGTGGGGGAGGGGTAGAGAGAGAGGGTAGAGAGAGCATTCCAAGGAGGTTCCTCACTATCAGCACAGAGCCTGATGCGGGGCTTGAACCCACAAACCGTGTGATCATGACCTGAGCTGAAATCGAGTCGGACCCTTAACCAACTGAGCTACCCAGGCGCCCCTGTTATGTGTTATTGTACATGTTCAACAACGGTTAGCTAAACTTATGAGTAAATGAATAGTTTTACCTACACAAGTTGTTCACAGAACAGATGAATGCAGAATCTCTCATGTTGACCCTCACAATAAAAAAAAAAAAGTATATAGGGTCAAACAAAAGTCAAGAACAAATTCTAGAATTAACGATAGACCTTCAGAAATACTTGCTATTTAAAGAAGTTCGGGGAAAGTGTACTGTGTTGCAGGAAGTAGAGCTAGTGACACTTTAGACACTTCAGTTGTTTCAGAGCAGTTGTTTTGAACAGGTCTTAGAATAAGAACACAATAGCAAAGAAAAGAATCATATTTTTTCTGACATTCTTAAATGTTATGTGATATTTTTGCCATAGTAGGCACAAAAGAGTAATAATTCAAGTTGTGCAAAGAATCTAACTAAAACGTCATTGTGGCTTGTCCTTATTCCACATGGAACCATATTGACTATGCATCAGCCATTTTGTAAATACAAGACCTTGTGTTGATTTACCTGTTTGTTCTAATTACATTAAAGTGTAGGTTATATAATAGATAGCTCTGGGTACGGTACTTATTTCCAGTTTTCTTAAGAAAGGAATGTTATGATATTAGTTTCTAGGTAGCATGGTAGTTAAGTGCTGTGATTCTTAATCCTTGATGCAAAGCATACAAAACCTATTCCTACAATAGCTGCAGTTAATAAGGTAAAAAAAAAAAAAGGCTGTAAGACTGGTCCTAGAGATATATCTTTTTGGCTATTGTGTAGGCAGGTTAGCATTACCCATTAACGAACATATAAACTCATCATACCACCCCTCCCCCATCACCCCAGCAGTCATTCAAGAAAATGGTACTAACGCCTACCTTTCTTTGAGTCACGCATAATGATTAGAACCGTGCCATCTACAAGGCAGTGTAAGATAGAAACTAAGTTGAGAGAGTCATAATTTCTGGTCATTTTCAGTTGCAGTTTCCTCCTAGTTCCCTGGGCTCAAAAATCATGGATTTATTTTTTAACTGCTCTCTTTTCTCTGACTCAATCAGAGATAACCCATTATTAGGTTCTATTATCTTTTTTCTTGAAAATGTCTCTGGATATATCTCTATTTCTTTTGAGCCCTCTTATACCCCAACAGCAATTATCGTGTAAAAGGCCTGGAAGCATTCACCACTTCCATTTGGTGGAAAGAAATAACCTTATGCAGTCCTCAGTTTATCCAGTACCTCGTTTTTTTTGTTTTTTTTTGTTTTTTTTTTTTTTACCTGCAAGATATATTTAACCCATGTCATTTTCTGGTTCAAGGCTTTTCAAGGTCTCCCTTTGCATATTAATTCTAACCCCCTTACCTAAACTCCTACATTGTTTGCTATTTTCCCCAACTGTCCTGCTAAAGGCATCTCTTTCTCAGAACCACTCCTTCATCCCAGCTTTTCTTGATGGTCCCATTCATGTTGCTTACCATGCCCTGCACCTTTATAATATTATAACTCCTTCCAGGAATGCGCCCAATACACATTCTACTTCCTATGCATCACCTACCTCAACATTTGAATTGAAATTTACTTCTCTGGTAAGCTTAATCCATTTGATCATCAATCTTTTTTTTTTTTTTTTTTTTTTTTTTTTAACTGCTGTATCTCTGCATGCTCTGAGAACCCTGGAACTCATTTTATGCTATCTTGACTTGCACTTGGTATGGAGCTTTGTAAGTTTTTTTTAAAGCTATTACTTGTTTGTTTTTTTATTTTTATTTTCCCAATATACTTTTTTTGAAAGCTGCTCAGGTTTGGAGTCACAGATTCCAGGTCCTTAGCATCATTTACACTCAAAACACCTTCAATACTGTGGTGTTTTCTGAAACCCTCTTCCTTAACCCTATATATTTTGCAGGTGTAACTTAATATTTTAAAACAAAACAATAAAAACTCTGAGTTATATTCCTCTTATACCTCCGTATTATGGTAGAGGAGTTAAAATTAACCTCTAGTTATACATTATTTTGATAGAGGATAACACCCTTATCCATGTTAAACTATATGGTATAGAGGAGAATGTCCTGGGCCATATAAGTTTCTTTCCATTATTCATTCTGCCTCCCACAGAATCATTGTAACCCTCAGGAAGTTGCTACAATCACTAAAGTAAAAGCTGGACAAGGAGCTTTCTGGCTGAATGCTAGTCTTGTTTTGTTTACTATGTTATGTGAAAAAAGCAACTCATAAACCTTTTCTGCCATTAATGACAGGTAAACATTTTATGAGAAAAATATCTCCTTTGGGATTTTTAACATCATAAAAGAAAAAAATGTTAAAGTCCCACTGCCTATGTGAGATAAATAGACATTTCTAATTAATGGAAAAAAATCGATTCTGAGTCCAGAGAGAGGTGCACATACGGTATACAAGGTCCTGTTGGTGACCTTTCAGATATTCCCTTCACATTCTCTTTCCTGTCTCTCTGGAAGCTGTTGTCTCATTTCCTGCCAGGGGGTCACAGGGCTACAAAGGATACCCACAGAGCTGGAAAAGAAGCTCAGCCTTTTTCTTCAGAAACCAATTGTGTCACTTAACTGCAGTTCTCATCTTCCAAGTCTAGAAAGCTTACAAATTCCACTCTAAGGTATGTTTGTGGCTGTGCTGGTGTTCACTCCTGCAGTGTGACTGGTGTGGAGATTTAAGCTGGTGTCCATGCACAGAACATGTGTGGATTGGGATAGGCATAATACCTTTGAGTCTACTTCTGTCACCAAAGGCTCTGTCAGTTTGAGAAACTCCCATGAGTTTGTGCCACCCAGATGTACTCATGTGCCCCACTTTTTTCTTAAGTTATTTTTTGGGGGGCACAAATCAATAATACATGTGAAAATATTGAAAATTTTATATTTGTAGATACATGTATGTATAGTGAGCTTTACGATAAGAATACAGCACTACTACCTTAGTATTTTCATTACTTTTGTTAAAATGACAGAATGAACTTTGATATGTTAAATAGTGTTAAGTTACAGTAAATTAATTAAAGTTGTCTTCTATAGACCCGGAAAATTTCTCCAAAGAAATACATAAACTTCAACATTTGATAAATAAAAGTTACAACATTGGAAAACACTCATTTGTATTTGAAAATGAACAATAAATACACTAAACCATATAAACAAATTTGAGCATTTCTTGTAAAACTTGTGCTTATTTGCCAGGAGGGTAATTCCAAATTTATTTTTCTAATAACCAGTCAGTGAGTAACTATAATACCTATCGATCTTGTTTCATCCAGATCAATACTGCATTGTCAAGAGAGACCTTCAGTTTTTCCACACACATCTAAAAAAGTAGTAACTGCTGAATGGAAATATTATTAAGTTCTTTTATATAAGTAGTAATTTATATAACATTCCAAACAAAGCATGTCATTCCTAGACTTTCAATACACACAGTTCCATTGGTTCCATTTATTCCAGACTAGTTTATTATAGGCCTGGGAAATCAATCCACTAACCAGACTGTTGCTGCTATGGCTTACCATATTTCAGGTAGACTACATTAGTTTTTTAAACATAAGGAATAAATGAAGACTTGTGCCTTTCTGAAGACCTTCTGATCAGGATAATACATCCATAATCCATGCTTAAAACCTTAAGACCACTGTTTTTTCCCTTATCCTTTCCTATCCTTTTCTGGCCATAGTTTTGTAGGGTTTGCCAGGGTTTATGTAGAGAGGACAGAAGCATAGCTTCTCCTCTCTACAAATGTCTTTGTGGTAGTCTCTCTTTTGTACAGCATAATGGCAGAATTTTACCGAAATGCTTTTAATTCCACCAAGTTCCAAATCATGATAACTTGCATTGATAAGGTGATTAGATATGGTCATGTGCCCACAACATCTATCTATCATCTATCTATCTATCTATCTATCTATCTATCTATCTATATTATTTCTACCCTAACTTTCCATTATAACTCTCATTTGTTTCTCATTATCAGTGAATCCTTAAGGAAAAGGGTGGAGATGGTAGCCTTCACAGAAAAATTCTTAATAAATATAACCACACAACCAATTTGGCTCCCCCAATGACAATGATAGTGCCAAAAAAATCCATAGTCTAAGAAACAAGAGCGAGGAATCTAATGATAATTATCTTCATGTAACACAGAATATGAAAGGACTCATTCCATTCATTTTGGTGAGGTAGGTAAAACTATGAACATAATCTTGAACTTATTTTATGATATAGAAGCTGGCTATTTTTATTAAAAAAAGGATTATGGAAATGAATAGTAAGATAGTGAAAAACAATGTTTTATTAAAAATAATTTTTTGTTAACCCACAAAAAAATCATACAACTGATATGGCCTTTCTCCCCTGAAACAGTAATGGGAAAAGAGTTTTATCAATGTGGATTTTATATCTTGATTCAAACAGAAGCATTTATTTTAAGCTAATGGACTAAAAGAAAACTTTGCACATAGATCAACCATACAGTTCCTGTAGAATGTATATACAAGATAAAATCTGTGTACAGTTTGTGTCTTTCTCGGTTTCTATTTGTAATAGAAAATAAGAGGAAACCACAGGTTTTCTGTCACTTAAGCAGGTGACACCATAAGCTGACAAGAAAATCATAGTACCCAACTGGAGAATAAACTCAATGGCAATACTTCGTTCACTGAAGTATTTTATATGTATTCCCATACACAACTTCATCTAAAATTGTACTATTAATATGTCTACTCCTGAAAGAATGCTCACCAATTCAGGATACATATTTCACCACATTTTCCTATGAGAAGCCCTTACAAATACACTGAATGTCATGTTGCGTATAATGAAGAGCATATATGTGATTGAGTAGTAACATCTTATATTCTGCATTATATGAAAGCAGTTTTACATTATTTTAGTAGTACATTCACTACAGAATATAACATAACTTTATAAATACTTTATTATACATGGCACTGACTTAATGCATTGAACTCTGAGCCAGAAAAGTATCTTTTAATGGCTTATAGCAATTCTACAAAACAATCCATTATTCCTAATAAAAGCCACCATAAGCAAGTGAATAATGGGAGAGGGGCAAATATAGAGCAGAAAGCCAAAAAGCAGTTAAAATAACTGCTGGGCTGTTACTAAGAAAGGATCACCAAGCAAGGTAGGTCTTTATTTTCTATTAATGATTAGGAACTAAACTCAAGATGGCTCACTGAAAAGAGTAAAAATGATTTTAAGGATAAAAGTGTGTATATACCTATTGAGATAAATACATACATACATACCCCTAAGTAGTTCATTTATAAAGAAAGAGCACTATATCTCTATGCTTATGCAGTTTTTAGTATGGACACATATACTGTGCCCATTATTCACCTATTATAACTGAGTAATTTTAGGAAATAGACTAGTGTATGAAATATTTTACCTAGTCTTGATTTTAAGGTTTTAGAAGAAAACCGTACCATCAATTATTCATGAGCATAGTTAACTGCAATTAATGTTTGTATATTTGCAACCTAAAATGTATTGCAGAAATAAGAACTGTACTTAAAGAGAAGGGAAGCAAAGCATATAACCTAGAGAATTCTGATCACCTAGCACAATGACCAGCATTCATGTTTTAGTCACTGAATAAGTATTTATTAATTATATACCATATTCCAGGTGCTATGTTAAATACCAGGTGCATGACACAGGAACATTTAGGGAGATGACTGCAAATGAATAAATAAAATACAGTGTGATGACTAAAGAATAAAAAACACATAATCATCTCAATCAATGCAGAAAAAAAAACATTTGGGAAAAGTTACATCCCTTCATAAAAACAATTAACTGCAAACTAGGAATAGAAGGAAATTTCCATAACCTATTAAAGACTATCTAGGAAAAGCCTACAGTCAAGTTCACAAATAACGATAAAACACTGAATGCTTTTCTTTTCAGATGAGGAACAAGATGGGACCAGGAACAAGGCAAAGATGTATGCTTTCACCTTACTAGCAATCCTAACCAGTGCAATAAAGTAAGGAAAAGAAATAAAAGTGATAGAGATTGAAAGAAAAATAAAACTCAGTTTATAGACTCCATGATTTATCTACATAAAAAAATCCCAAAGAATAAAAAAGATTATTAGAAATAATCAGTTAGCTTAGCAAGGACCTAGAATACAAGTTCAATATAAAAAATCAATTGTTTTTCTATATGCTAGCAATGAACAACTGGAAATTAAATATTTAAGAGTCTAGGTTTAAAGAACTCTTTTATGCTCTCCTGAGAATCTGAAGTTATTTCATTCAGGTCAAATTAACACAGGGCATATCTTCACTGCTTTTACTACCTAATTTTTAGTTTCCTCTTTGTGGAAATATGATAATCAAGTCACAGAGATTAGAGCAGTAAGTGATTTTTATTTATGTAAATAATGAATAAGAATTCAGAGAGGTAAAATGTCTTATTAGCAAACCACAAAACTAGTAGTGCCAGAGTCCAGACCACAGTTTTCTTTTTTGAGTTTCTGTCTCATTTGGGATGTTTCCCCTTCTTATGGCTCCTGTTAATGTCGGCAATTATGCCGATGCACAAGTTAAGGGGCAATAAGTTTTAGGTCTCCTCCACCGTCATTCTTTAAAAATGATTGCAAAAGTGGTCGTACTGATAAAAAAATGTTGCAATTTAAAAATAAATCCTCGGGGCGCCTGGGTGGCGCAGTCGGTTAAGCGTCCGACTTCAGCCAGGTCACGATCTCGCGGTCCGTGAGTTCGAGCCCCGCGTCAGGCTCTGGGCTGATGGCTCGGAGCCTGGAGCCTGTTTCCGATTCTGTGTCTCCCTCTCTCTCTGCCCCTCCCCCGTTCATGCTCTGTCTCTCTCTGTCCCAAAAATAAATAAAAAACGTTGAAAAAAAAATTTAAAAATAAATCCTCAATGTTATAAAAGTTAAACAATTTCTTAAGTACCTGAAATTATTAATAGTCTACTCATAATTATTAATAAGAAAATTCTCAGCAGTGACTTTTAGGGACCTCACAAAAGTCAATGGGAGGAAATTTATATTTCATTGAACACAAACAACATTAGAAGAAACATTGTAATCAAGTATGATATTAAAAAGATCACAAATGTCACTGAGGAAAAACAAACAAATAAAAATATGAAAGGGTCCACTCTTTTAGCCTCTGTTTTCCATTCTTTCCTAGAAACTAAATTTCACATTTTAAGTATACAGAGGAAAAGCTCCTTGGCTTACTGGCTTATTTTACTGTCTGACTAGACAGTGCAATGCAGTAAGTAGTTAAAGCTGCATCCTAGAGCCAGCCAGGCAGGCTTGCAACAGTACTGTGACACTTACTAGCCCTATGACCTTGCTTAAACCCTCTAGCCTTAGGCTTTTTTTCTTTTCTTTTCTTTTCTTTCCTTTTCTTTTCTTTTCTCTTTTCCTTTCTTTTATTGCTTTTTTTCTTTCCTTTTTCTTTTCCTTTCCTTTTTTTTTCTTTTAACAGGGGAGGGTTGAGGAAGAGGGAGGAGAGAGAGAGAATCTTAAGCAGGCTCCCTGCTCAGTATGGAGTCCAACATGGGGCTCCATCCCACAACTATGAGATCATGACCCGAGCAGAACAGATGCTCAACTGATTGAGCCACCCAAACACCCATCAGTTTTCTTACATCTAAAATGTGTAGTAGTAGTTACCTCAAATAAGTTTGTATAGATTAAATGAGATCATTTCTATAAAGAGCCTGGGATGGTACTGGGTACATAATAAAAGCTCATGTATTTTATATATTATTTATCCTCTTTTGATGATCTACATATAAGTTATAAAATATGTAAGTATTAAGATAAAAATGTTCTTATATGTCTTTTGTCAACTAGACTGGCTGACTTTCAAATCTGCTACTTAAGTTACTTTAAAATTCTTAAACACTCAATTTGTAGGCATGGAATTCATCTTTTGTAGGTACAGGTACTTATTAATTCTCAACATTGTAGCCATTCTTAATTTAATTCAGACTCCGGAAGCTTGCATTAAGCTTTCAAAATCTGCAGGGATGATTATGCTTACTTGGAAATTTTGAGTTGCTTAGCTACAGTAACCTTGCTCTAAGTGTGCTGAAGAAAGTAAGGTTATGATTTCTACATCTCAAATTTGAGATTTTGACACAGTTTTTACACCTACAAATCTCATAAATTCCTCTAACAATGTAATTTTTGTGGGCTGTTCTCTTTGTACTGGAATATTAACTCCAATTTTTAAGCCCACATGTTTCCATCAATTCATGGTCAGGTACCTTAGATTGCCAGCTGGAAACCATGCCCTTCTAAGAGACATTCTAACCAAATTTTCTTCCTTGTTCATCCTCCACCCGCCCCCCTCCCCCGCCCCCATCTTATGATAACACCTGTACTTATTTTGGTTCTTTGCCATACCTGTTTTTCGGTCCATTTCTGCTTATATTTCTCTTTTGTTCACTGCTGTGTTTTATTTGTGTATTTATTTAGCCCCATCTCTAGCTCATTTTGGTCAAGAAATTGAATTTGTTTCCTGAATTTGTTTCACTGATTTCACAAACTGTACCCTTACTTCACTCACTCTCTGATCTTTATTTCCCAGCTTGCTTCCCAGCCGATTGTCTGTTCACATCTGTGTTGACCTCTTCCATTCCTCAGCTAATTCCATCTTGGTTCTTACCTTCTTCTGGGTCCAAGAAGAATTTACTTCTTTTAGGGATTCCTAAATGTTTGTTAACTAATAGTGTTCTAGAAAGAACATGTTCTAAAGTATCTAAGATCACATTATATCAATTAAATCAAGTGATAATCCCACAATATTACCTTAGTCTTTTTCTCCCCTTTCCAGTGGATCAATATCATCAAGATGACAAGTGGAAAAAAGAAGCATTTATGTAAAACACTACTGGGATAACTTTGCGTTAGAATCTGAAGTCCTGAACCGCTTTTTTCTTCTTCCTTCCTTCTTTACCTCCTTCCCTCCCTCCTTCCTTCCTTCTTTCCTTTATTCCTACCTTTCTTTTTTTCTAGTTCCTATACTGATTACTACAGTAATGACCTAGGCTTTACTAGCTCTTATATTGCCAATTATACAAATATGGTCAGCTCAATAAAATGTGCAAAGAGAATTTTTGCCTATTTTCACAGAGAATGTAATTAATGTAGTATCATAATAAAATAAACTGTTCTTTAAAAAAAACCCAAATTTCTTTTTCACGATATAATAAAATTTTTAATAAGAAATAAAAATCTAAACTATGTATTTTAGATTGTATTCAATTAAAATATAAAATAAATTTTAAGTATATTTATCTCTATCCTCCTTTAAAATTGTTTAACAGCATAAAAATGTGCCAATTTAACATGAAGTTTAAATTAAATTATTTCTAATTGAGTGTTATTTGCCTCTTATAAAAAGCTTGTGTAAAAAGAAGTTTTAAATAGAAAATAGTAAATATCAGAATTGTCTTTCTTGTCAATGCAATAGAAAATAATGAAGCAGAATTAATTTAGGAATATTTGTATTTACAGTCCAGAATCAAATATAATATGATTATTTCTCTTCTAAAAATAGAAATCTGCAATCACGTAACCTGTTTGGGTAAACACTGCAAAATAAGTTAGGGTTGTCAGGAGGCAGAGGATAAGGTGGCTGAGGAGGGGAAGGAGCAGAGCCTGGGCCTTGCTCTTCCTGTCCACTCTGCCTCTAGTGAGTTTCTCTTAGAGCCTGGATAAGAAAACTAATTAGTATAGTTGATGAAGGACATCGCTGCGCAAGATGCGATTTGGATACTGAGAATAAATCTGGGAAGCGAAAAATAAGTTGACTCCGGGAATAAAGATCAGATTTGTATGTGTGCGTGTGTGTGTATGTGTGTGTGCATGTGCACGCGTGCACGTGAGATTTGAAGCCCATCAGCAACTGTATCAAATAAAAAAGAACTATAAATTAAACAGTTCTTCTGCCCTAAAGATGGTTTTATATTATTGCTCCCTCTTTAGTTTTAGAGTGACTCCCTAAAGGACCACTTCTAATTACTGAAGATATAACAAGATTTATTTCGAATGTTATATATACACTCATGACCAATAATTTAGTTGCATCACCTGTGACTTCTGTGAATTTCACTTGAACTTAAGGGCTTTGAGATATAATTACCAGAAAAATCTAATGTGAACATCTAATCACAATAAGCCTCCCAAGATACATCTAAAACTGAGGGTGGGAGCTGTTCTTTAGAGTACACGGAAAGTAGCTCTAACTCAGTATCCTGTATGTTGGCAAAAATCTAGCAAAATGTCCCTCACAAAGTACGTTCATTACATATCTGTGGGATTAATTAATTAATTAATTAAAGTTTACACTTGAAGACGTTTTATGCATCCAACATTTACAACAACTGGTTTAGGCCAAAGAGTTAAGCCCCATGCAACTCTGACATTCTAGTCAAAAACCTCGTTGGCTTGATGTTAGGTGATTTGGTTTGAACTCTTCCATGGGCAGGAAAAGAGCACTTGGGGCCACAGTGCAATTCTACTGTAGGTGTTCATTGGTTGTGATACAGGCCTCATTAGGATACACAACAGTGTGTGTAACTAAAACACACACAAAGACATGTATATACACATAACCTTGGGATGCTGAAAAATACAAATGTGTTTGGTAAAAGGCAAATGTAAATATCTACCAAGATACTTCCAGTGACAACACAATAATACCCACATGAACTTTGTGATTTCATAATGTGTTATGGAAAATGAACAAAAATGAATATCCCAGGATAAGAATTAATCATTAACTTAAAACATCTATTACATGGAACGGGTTGAAAGACGGAAGTAGAGTAGTCCAGGCTGATTAGGAAGTATTGCTTTTTTCCTTACTGTAATAAAAAAATCTTTAAAACAATTTTTTTGTCATCCAACATTTAATTAAATATATCACTTTGTACATCCTTCTCTCAAATAATTATATCTCCTGCAAGTCTTGATTCAAATTTCCCCCTTTTTTATGAGACCTTCCCTAACCACCATGTTTAAATTTCTCATTCCATATCTCTGTGCTATCAATTTCTCTTACTATATTTTACTTTCTCTTTTCATAGCACTTATTGATTGTATATTCTAGCATACTATATACTGTCCTGTATATTGCTTATTGTTTGCTGTTTGGCCTACTAGAATTAAGCTTCCTCAAAAATAAGATTTTTATTTTATTATTTTTTAATGTTTATTTTTGAGAGAGAGAGAGAGAGAGAGAGAGAGAGAGAGAGAGAGCAGGGGAGGGAAGAGAGAGAGGCAGACACAGAATCCAAAGCAGGCTCCAGGCTCTGCTCTGTCAGCACAGAGCCCAACGTGGGGCTCGGACTCACGGACCACAAGATCATGACCTGAGCTGAAGCTGGACACGCAATCAACTGAGCCACCCAGCTGCTCCCCCTTTTTAAAATGTTTATTTATTTTTGAGAGACAGAAACAGAGAAAAATAAGATTTTTAGATGTTTTGTTTCCTGATGTGTCCCACATACCTAGAACAGTGCCTGGAAACTGGAATATAGTAGGAAAGCAATAAATTTTTCTGAGGAAATTTAAGAAATCATCATTTAACTATGCAAACTGCCATGACTCACAAAAGAGTTTCTCAGTAAATATTTAAAAATGCAATAACTGAATACTGAGAACTCCAAAGGAAAGCATTTGTGATGGTAGAAGTTTACCAGGTGCTAAGGGTAGGGTAGGAGATGATCAGCGGATGGAAAATGGGAACAAAGTAATAAGAGAAAAAGTGAAGAAAATGAAAACTAGGAGTGCCTAGAAGAGACAACGGTTCAATTAGATGCTTCAAGGTTTCAATATATTTGAATGTGATGTGAATAATGATCTCAGATTCTGACGTTTAATCTCTCTGAAATGCCTATGCTACTCAATCATTAGAGTAAGATTTTTTAGGAATGTCTTTCTAGATAGAAGTCTCAAAATGGCTATGTAACCCAAGAATAAAGTTTGATATATTATAAAAACATGTTTCCCTTTGTTTTCTCTTGCTGTCAAAAATTGTTTCTTTTGCCAGCTGCCATAGGCTCTTAGTGGGAAAATGTCGGTGAACCACTTTCTGAGGCAGTAGTTTTAAACTTGACTGCAGATTGGAATGATCCGGGGACATTCTAAAAGTGCCTGACCAGTTAAATGAGAACTCTGGGGGTGAAATCCAGGCATGGGTGTTTTTTTAAGCACTCCGGGTGATTCCAATATGCAGCCAAAGTTTGACAATTTTGATAAATTCTCTATTTACTGACCTACCACACGAAGGTTTATCAATCCTCGAAACTCCACTTACTGGAGAATCATCTGAACCTGGAGACTAACCATTATCTGGGGACTCATCAGCCATGTACCCCAAACTGAGGCAGCAAGAGCAAACACTAACAGTGTGCCTCTAACTCTAAAATACCTTAGCATCATCTAGAGAGTTTTTAAAATGTGAATTCCTATGCCTTACCTCTGGAGATTCTGATTCAGTAGGTTTAGGGTGGGGCCTGAAAAAGTTTTCTTGCTAATGAGTTTCTCATTAGAGAAGTTTGAAAGTTTGAAAGCTATTGCCAAGAGAAAGGGCATTTTGGGATATAGCTCATCAGGCCTGTAGGAATAGCCCTGGGGGAAACCTAATGAGGGATATTATCATATTCACACTCTAACCTTATTATTCTGGATCTCCAGTGAACTTCAACAACTGATTTCTCAAAATCCTAGGTGACTCAAAATCTTTAAAGATGGCTCAAGTCTAAAATGGATGCCTTGAAAGAACCATAGGCTGGAACAGTCCACAATCCCCAACGTGTAACCAAATAGAGCCATCCCTGTGTCAGCTATGTGCATGTGTGACATGTTTCCAACTTTCTATAATATGTTTCTGATTGCTCATCCTCTCTGTGTTTCAATAACATTTGGTTGATGAATGTCTCGTCAGGCACTTCACAAATACAGCATAGTTAGTACTCTTGCTAGATTTTGCTTGCCATCACCATCTTCAAAATCCTACCTAGCAGAACATCAGTCACACATTATATATGTATAGAATTCTTAATGGTAATTTCCATGGTTCCCACAGTTTGGGTTACAATTCTACATTAGAAACTGTGAGGTAAAATAATGTGAAAGTACACTGGTTAATATAATATCTATATAATCAGTTCAATAGCGAACCAAGGCAAAAATCATTCTCAGCTTTCAAGCACCTCTCAGATTAAATCTTTGTATTTCTTTTCCTATTAAAAATTTATCTTATTGCCATTAGAACTTTATTTAGCTCACATAAAAGTATTAAGGAGGTTCAGAGTGGTTTGCCCAAATCCATTTTCCCATGCATCCATTGTTAGAGATGGCTCTAGGTCCTACGACACTTATAGAATGTCATTTCTGCCTAACACTGAAGCCGACTTGAAGGAAACTTATTTCAAACAGAAAACAAAAGGAATCTCTCGCTGGGGCTAAACAGAGGACATAAAGTTCCCAGTGATACCAACAAAATAAATAGCCTCTTGATACAATATCACCACTAAATGATAGTGTGTGCAAGGATGAGGCTTGGTCACTTGCTATATATTTTTGCATTTGCCAAATCAGTCACTTTCTTACACAGGTGTGTTGGGAGGAAACAATTTTGAAGAGGATTTTTGTCTGGTAAAAATTCTATTTTTTTCCAGTGCTAGGAAATGCAAGTAATATTAACATGGGATCAGAATTCTATATATCTTTATAAATGTGAATCAACACAACTTTAGTCAATGTCAGAAACTTTTCACATAACTGCA
This sequence comes from Panthera uncia, assembly GCF_023721935.1. Classification (NCBI taxonomy): domain Eukaryota; kingdom Metazoa; phylum Chordata; class Mammalia; order Carnivora; family Felidae; genus Panthera; species Panthera uncia. The sequence continues at coordinate 81,091,808 of NW_026057580.1, read as the reverse complement.
GCTTAATATCTTTCATAACACTTTAGTCATTGGCAGGAATTTTATGTGATCCCAACACTACCTTAAAGTGTCCACAATTCTCTCCCACTGTTATTTGCTTCTATTTCCTGGAGGCCATTTGCACCTCCTTAGGTGATGAGCCATGGCTGGAAAAACACCTGTTGTGCTGATTTTCTCAACAGACTCAGGATGCTATCTTTTCCTTTCCACGTTGGATATTTTATAATATTTTTATGTATTTATTTATTTATTAAATTTTTTAAGTTTATTTATTTTGAGAAGAATGAGAGAGCACAAGACGGGTAGGGACAGAGACAGCGGGGATAGAGAGAATCCCAGGCAGTCCCTGAACTTCCAGTGCAGAGCTGGATGTGGGGCTTGAACCCACCAATGGTGAGATCATGACCTGAACAGAAACCAAGAGTTGGACCGACTGAGACATGCAAGGCCCTGATTTTTTAAATTTTTTTTATTTTGTTAAGTTTGTTTATTTACTTTGAGAGACACACACAGAGAGAGGGAGAGAGCCCATGCATGAACAGGGGAGGGACAGAGAGAGAGAGAGAGAGAGAGAGAGAGAGAGATGGAGAGAGTGAACATGGGGCTCGACCCTACAACCATGAGATCATGACCTGAGCCGAAATCAAGAAGCAGACCCTCCACTGACTGAGCCACCCAGGTGCCCCTATTTTTGACTTTTTTCTTTCTTTTTTTAAAACAGCTTGTCGATTTGCCTTTCTGGAACTACCATTTATCTGTCCTCTAACTGTCCCTTCTACCAGCAACGACAACACAACAACATACAAACTGCAGCAAAATTTCTGAGTGGCTCACCAATTTTCATCTACTTGTTGATAGTCCTCCTATGGATTTTCACCATTTCCCCCACCAAAATGAGACACAGACTACTTTTCCTGGTAGAGGTCTGCGTGCAGGCAGCCCTTCACTGTGTCGCAGGGCTGCTGGTCAGACAGGCTGTGGCTCTAAACGGAAGCCATATGGCAACAGGCTGACTTCTCTGTGTTGAGTCCTGCACCTGTTACTCAGTGGGAGGATGCTCTTTTAGTGTTTATGTTCTTAGAGCTATTTTAATTTTCTTCATGGCTACTTCTCTGTGACTCACTGTTGGCTTCCTGTTCTTTCTCACTACTTTCCAAAACTCAGATAATTTAAGCGACTGAGAGTTATTCAATATAAGTTTATATGGGCTTCACTTCGCCTCTCATTCATTTACATTTATTTTTAGTTTTAGTGGAACATGAAGGACATGCACTCTTGGTTACATTCTTCTCTGATCTGTCAGTGAGGGATAGGAATTTGAAAAATCTGTGGAAGGAAGTGGAACCTGTTGGAGAGGTGAAATAGAAAGATCATCACTCCATGGTGTATTTGGGGGCAACTCAGCTTCCCGTATAGCTGCAATTTGTGGCATGACTTGTGGATGTTGTCAAATATACATCCTTTCCATTATTCTCTAAAGGATGGCTACAGTAATGGGTCTGTACGCAAAATGCTTTTATGTACCTGTACTAGCCAAGGGAACACCTAGGCCACATTTAAATTAAAGTAATACTTGGCATAAATCATCCCTAGAGCAAATTCAAGTCTAAACTCAGTTGGGGGGAGCAAAAGGAAATTATTTTTGAACTCTGTTGCTTTTTTCTATATATAAATGGTTTTATAAATACATCTGAAGAATTATTTCAAAAGTGGTGAGTCCTTTTGAGGGTCAGCAAGGGTACATGTGTTAACATGCTGCGTTTGTCAAATGAGGAAATGATTTTTCACCTCTCCCTTAATTGGATTTGGCTGCTATATTACGAGAGACAGCAGCTTGGAAAAGGGGTTCAGCAGGCTGAGATTTGGGGAACTATTCTTTACTTGTTGGTTGTTGGTTTCTTCTTCTTCTTCTGCTGCTGCTGCTGCTGCTGCTGCTGCTGCTTGCTTATTTTTTTTGGACTACTAAATCAACTTAGTGGCATCTGAGGAGCTCAAGGATGAAGTCTTTTTTTTTTTAATGTTTTATTTATTTTTGAGAGACAGAGACAGACATGACCAGGGGAGGGACAAAGAGAGAGGGAGACACAGAATCTGAAGCAGGCTTCTGGCTCTGAGCTGTCAGCACAGAGCCCGATGCAGGGCTCGAACTCAGAAACCAGGAGATCATGATCTGAGCTGAAGTTGGACAGTTAAGGTTAATGGACTGAGCCACGAAGGATGAATTTTTAATCATCCCAAATATTTCCTACATTGGAATGCTAATACTGGAAATTTCTCAAGACCCACAGGATTTACTCTTTATTAAAGTACTGCCAAGAAAATGATGACTGATTTGCATATTAATTTGAATTATTTTAGTTATTTAGTTATTATTATCCTTACTCTTAGTTTTAAATTATTATTATGTAATTTCTCAGATATTTTCTGACAAAAGTTTTTATATAAATGATAGTTAAAGAAAATATGAAGACAGGTTTGGTTGGGGAAGGGTTAGTAATGGGCACAAAAGAGAAATTGAGTCATTTGCACACAAACTGCATGGAGGGAATCATTTTTTCTACTTTTAATTGCCTTGGGGTCTCATATGTGGGCAGTTTCTGGAAGAAGGTACAAAGTAACTTATGATTTCCTGTCCTGAGACAGGAGAGTTTTTTCTTAGAGAAAAAACATCCTGAACTCAGGGCACAGTCAGCTCTCCAAGCTGCTCCAGGGTAGAACTCAGCATCATGTTTTCATCAGACTTAAGGGTAAAAAATGGCTTTAGCCTGTTTTTCTCTCACTTTGATCCAAAGCGGCTTTATAACTTCTGAACTAAGATACTAAAATTTGCATATTTTAAAAATCAATCTCCGGTCTGGAAATAAACCATAAGTCAACTAGCCCTTTCTTGTTGAGAACTTAGGGAATATAAGTGGCCTCCATTTTCGACCTCATGGCCACAGGTGTGACTCACTTGAAATCAGTGCTGTTGATTGTGTCCCTGGCATCAGAGAGAGATCCGGACACACACATCAGTGCACCAGGTCTTCCAACAACACACTATATGTAATTTGAGATGAAGTTATTGTTTTATAATCAAACAAAAATGTATATTTTAAAAACACATTTTATACATGTTTACTAATAGGTAATGCAGGAAGAAGGTATGTAGAATTCTACCCATCTTGTGAGAAAGAATTACCTGAAATATGTGCTATGTGTGAGTCAAAACAGAAATGTTCAATAAAATGCATCTTTTTGAGTAGTAAGATAAAAATAATTATGACAAGAAAAGCTATTAATTAAAATATCAGGCATAGTCTCTACATCCACCATTTAATGCACAATTAGCTCAAAACAAGCTGAAAGGACTGAGGACTCAAATGTCCATGCTTCATAAAATGTCAAGTTAAACGCCTAACTGTGAACCAGATTGCTTTCTATACAGGCCTTTCAACTGTAAATATCAAATGCATAAAGGACGGCATGAATCTTTTAACTTTATAAAGATGGCATGTGGACTTTAACATTTTGGGAAAATTAAGTCACTTACTAACATTTATGAGGAAGCATGCATTTAAGCATTGCATTGGACCTCTGTTGATTAATTATATGGATGCTGAAATGTCATACATCAGATTCAAGCATGATGTTAAAGGTCTTGGTTAAAGAAAACTCAAATGACTTCTCGAAATAATTTAAAACAACATTGAAAATAAGATCTTATTCATATTTTTCTAGATAGCAAGTAAAATTCAATTTTTAAGATAAATGGAAGGAACTTGGTTGCACAATTTTAAAAACTAAGCGTCAGACTTGGTCATTTCTAAAGTTCTATGAATTGTAGTATTCTGTGTAATTATAAATATTATCATTTCTTTCACCAAAGCACTAAGGACTTTACCAAATTTCAAAAGAATCACAGTAATTATTCTTCAGAGAATATTGTCCGTAGTTAGGGAACAATGGAAAAATGACAGAGATTAAATGAATTGTTCATGTGTTAAAGAGGCTTTTGGTTTGAAAAGATTTAGAATAACATCCCTTTGTGTATGTCTCAGTAGTTAGGTAATGTTTCTCCTGACATTTGTTCTAAAGAACAATCAAATCCCAAATCTCTTTTTACTTGGATATTCATTTCAAAATGAGCATAAAATTAATGTCTATATTTATTTGGCTATATCCTCTCAAAGTCCAAGTTTTTATGATGTAGCCTTTCTAATATGCTTTTTAGAATTGTGCTCATATGATGAAAACAAACAAAATAAGTGAGGATAGACATATAGGACATCAGCCAAACCACCTGGCTCCAAATCGTGCTCATTTTAAAGATGATGTGAGAAAATTAATTACTTTAATCAAACACCATGGCTTCTTGTTCACAAAATAGTGGGTGGGTGTAGTGTGTAAATGTTGTCATTTCCTGAGCGAGTGGCAGATGATTGGACAAGTCATGGCCTCCAAAAACACTTTTGTTCAGAAATGCAAGTGTTGTACTAAAACAAAAGAGAGTTGTAACTAGCAAGATAAGTTACAGAGAAAATAAATAAGAAGAGCCAAACAATGACCTATAAGGCAGTCTGTTAATTATACTGAGAGAAAAACAAAACATATATCCAGCAAAGTCATAAGTAAAGTTTACTGTTCATCCAGGTAGTTGGCATTATCTTCTTTCAGTGCTTCAGGACCATAAACTTTGCAGAGTCATTCATGAACTCTTTCCTTCGTTCACCATTTCTAACTCTGGTTGATAATAGCATATTCTCCTAAATCTTAATCACCAATGGAACGGTGTTCAAACTGATCACCTAGTGAAAGATACTCCCTCTATCATCAAATTGAATGTGCACTTATCTTCTGGGATGAAAAGGGTGTGGAAATCCTTCTTACACAGTTGACATTGTGTTACCTAAGAATGGTAAGAATGTGTTTCTCCTGATAAGGAATCTAAAGTGAACATCAAATTCGATCACATCTGAGTTATCCCTTTGCCTTAAAGAGCTCTGTTATGGATTGAATTGTGTCTCCCAAGAAGATATGTTGAAGTACTAACCCCCAGTACTTGAAACGTGATCTTACTTAGAAACAGTCATTGCATAGGGCGCCTGGGTGGCTAGCTCAGTTGGTTAAACATCTGACTCTTGATTTCAGCTCAGGTCATGATCTCACAGGTTGTGTGAATGGTGTGGAGCCTGCTTGGAATTCTCTCTCTCCCTCTCTCTCTCTCTCTGCCCCTCCTCCACTAGCTCTCTCTCTCTGTCTCTCTTTCTCTCTCTCAAAATAAATTTTTAAACAAAACTTAAAAGAAGAAACAGTCACGGCAGATAGAATTAATTAAGATGATGTCATACATAAGCAGGGAAAGGCCTTAACTCAGTAAGACTAGTGTCCTTATAAAAAAGAGAAGAGGGGAGGTTAGGTGGCTCAGTCAGTTAAGCATCCAACTCTTGGTTTAGGCTCAGGTCATGATCTTGTGATTTGTGAGATCCAGCCCCAAAGGGCTGTGGAGCCTCCTTGAGATTCTCTCTCCCTCTCTCACTGTCCCTCCTCTGCTCATGCACACTCTCCCTCTTTCTCTTTCAAAATAAATATATACACTTTTTTTAAGAGAAGGGATGGAAAGGAGAATACCACATGAAGACAGAGATAGGCAGAGAGAAGACAGGCACATGATGATGGAGGCAATATTGGAGCCCTGCCAACTGCAAACCAAGGGTCACACAGGGTTGCCGATAACACCCAGAAGCCAGGAGAGAGAGCGCAGCTCTTGATTTCAGAGTTCTGCTTTCTACGAGTGTGTAAGAATAATTTTCTGTTAAGTTTCTGATCCTTTGTTACAGAAGCCCTAAAAAATGGTACAAATCCATTTAGTTTTCTCTACCTAGGTATTTCTACATGTATTTGAGTCTGTGTCCTAAACCTAACTTAAATTCTCAGTTATATAGTAATTTCCTTAAGAGTGGAGCCCAATAAATTCTACTTCCTTAATATTTCATCACTTTGAATCCTTTTTTACCATGCCACTCGGCTTGGTAGCATATTGAATTCAGGGATTCATTAGATTTTGTTGCCTTACTGACCCTTATATTACAAACATGATAAAGAGAAATGAGCATATGGTAAAATGACAGAAAAATGCTAATATTTCGAGGGTTAAGTTTAGGTCCTCTTTCCTTACGATATAAAGGAAATAAGTGTTGTAGGAAGTTGAACCTCTTTTACATCTGTATTTATTATGAAAATATACACAGAATGCTATAAAAATTTGTATTATAGTTAAGAATGTGATAGAAATGTTCAGACACTGTTCAAGATGGACAAGATAACTACCAAAAACCTATAATAAGACCTAGCATAAATCTACCATAATTAAAATATCATAGTGTTGATGTCAAATAAAAGACATGCCAATGGAAAAAAAAAACTATTCAAAACCTTTGTCATAGGAAGATAATACAATGGTAGCATTTCAATTCAATTCAGAGAGGAAGTTTTATTCATTTGCTGATTCTAGGAAAACTGGTTGGCTATTTAAGAACATGAAAGCTAGATCCTTACCACATACCATATTACATGGCTTCAGTATGCATTTTAACAATTGAAAAGTAATAATGCCCAACATTGACTAGGGTGTAATTGAAACAGACCCTTTCACACGCTGCTGGTGCAAATAATCACTATGACCTTCCTGAGGTGCAATCTGGTAATGTTTGCAAAAGAACTTTTAAAATGCTCATCCTTTCTTCTTTGTTTATTACATCTCTGGAGCTTTAACCTTAGCAAGTAGTCTGGTAGCAGGAGAGCAATGTCCCTTCACCCATAACTCCCCAGACTTTAATGGGCACAGGAGTCAGTCACCTGGAGATCTTGTTAAGATTGCAGATTCTGATTCAGGAGCCTGGGGGTGGGGCCAGAGATTCTGCATTTCCATCTAGCTCCAAGGTGATGCCTATGCATCTAGTCAGGGGGCCCCATCTTAAGTAGCAACGTAGTTTAGATCATTGTCAAAAATACCTTGCAAAGTCCCAAGCTACATCTTCAGACACATATATGAAGTCTAAATAGCAAGTGAAGTACATTTATTTCTTCACCTTTCCATCTTTCTTCCTCCTACATAAAACTCTGATATCAGTAGTTTACAGAGAAAATAGTTTCACTAAAACAATGTCTCTGGGGCTTTAGAGCTCATTATTTCTTTGCCCTGGGAAAGTTTCCACTTGCAACCGCCCTAAAAACATTCTTAAATCTGGCTTCCATCATTGAGTTAAACTCTACTGTCTGAGAGAGGAGAAAGGTATGAAAAGCTCAATTGGGGCCATTCCGGCAAATTTAATAGCTCTTCAATTCACTGACCCCTTTGGGATGAGCCAAATCCACTATCACTCCTGTGGAGAGACTGCACATTAAGGTGCCCTTGATCAGCCCTTACTGCTCTGCAGTCTGAACAGCAAAGCTTCTTAGAACACTTCCTTTGACCACCTCCAAATTTGGACATGACAAGGATATAGTTCAGATACAAGGCAATATAAAAAAGCAAGAATAACTTTTGAATACAACACCTTCCATACTAGAGAAAAGAAAGGTTCTGACTGTTTTATACCTAAACATACCTCAGGGTAACAACCCTCCTAGTGGCTCCCTAAGAAGTGCTGAGTGCTAGGGGCAGGCAGTTAGAGAAAGAGCCTGCAGAAATGTTGGGGGGGAAGGCCAAAATAGCTTGAAAAATGCCTTGGGTGATTTGAACATGCGCTCCACCCACTTGCACCTACAGTGCTTCCCTGTGGATTTTGAGTCACTATTGCAGAGGGTGAAAACAGAATGAAAATTATATTTTATGTTAAAAGAGCATCCAAAGTTATGCCTCTCTTTTTTGGATTTAAAAACGTTTGACAGATTCAATATGGTGATAGAACTTAGTCACTTACAAAAAGGCAGATCATTTACCATCCTGAACATTGTGCTGGCCTTTGAACACATTTTCCAGCCTAGTCGTAGTTCCCAATTAAAGAACTGTCTCAGCATGGAATTATTTCAGCAAAAGCTTCCTCTTTTTACACAAAACTAAAATTCTTGTGCCACAATTACAAATGTCAATTTGATGGAAGAGGTTCTGGTGTTAAAATATATTTGATGCCTTTTTCCTAGTCAGCTTTATAACATATTTTCATTTAAATACATTGAATTTGTTAGACCAGCTACACAGCTCTCCATATCGAAGAGGGTCAAATGCCACTTGAACTTCAAGGATACATTAGGAAAGTGAAATAAGGCAGAGTATTCCACACTACGCTCACTGAATATAAAATATAGATAAGCACAAGCATTTTTGGCTCAAACATGAAATGGGATTTCTTTTAGTTTTTATTTCTCTAATACATATTTCAGAACTCTTTGGTATAGGATTCATTTTCAGCTTAGATTTAATTGTCACCTTGTATTCTGAAATGTAACGATATAGTTTAGAGATGGGTTTGTTAAACTTTTTTTTTTCCATTTCCATGATCAATCAGAACTACCAGGGTTGGAAATCACTGTCAGTGAGCAAGTCCTTTGGAATATGCTCATCCTGTAGTGAAATATATCTATATAAAGGACATGCAAATATCATTGCCTCAGCTGCAACTTCAAATATCTGGATCCTCTGAGTCCCTCTGATGTTAACTAAACATGGTAAATTAGCTTATATTTTCCAGAGTCAACTCATATGCCTAAAATCACTTACCTTGTAATAGCCTGAAGTAAAGGAAGTTTCGACCACTGGGTTTCAAACCTTCTTTTGATTGCAACCCCAGTACAAAAGATTTAATGCACGTTGTAGATATTCATTCTCGCTTTTGCTATGTGCAATTCCTGCTGATACTTTCAATTCAATTCCCTTCAATTCCTTTTTTTTTCTGTTCTAATAAAATGAGGCATAGTTGATTATTTAAAAAATGACTGACTTGTGCTTAAAATAATTTAAAATGTTCATGTTTTAAATTTTAGAATTCACCGTTGAAAAATAATAATATGAGTATGCTGGCAATGGGTTATTCTTTTGCCATTTATTTGTATTAAAATATCACTGAAAGAACTTTAAAGTACTTTATAATCATTACAAAATAAAAGTTAAAGCCAAGTTTTTTCAAATAATGCGCCATCATTCTCTCACAGTGGCATTGGAAATCAGTCCAAGTATGAAAAGGAAAAATATATAAAGCATTACAAATATTGTCAAAGTATAATTTTAATAAAGTTAAAAGACATCATTCCTAGGCAAAAATATAGTGAGCACCCATCAAAGTCTGTTTACTTCATTAATGAGGGAACTGGGAAAATAGTAATGTTGGCTCAGAGAAGGATAGGAGAAACTGGTACAGACACATACACATACACATACACTGCTTTATAGTGTGTGTGTGTGTGTGTGTGTGTATAAAGAATTATATATAAAGAGTATATATAATATATGAAAAGAATATATATATTTATATATCTTCATATCTATAAGGGATGCTGGAATAGCTTGCTAATTTAAATATAAAATAGGTTAATGTTCTACAGAGCAATAATACCACAACCTCTATGATTCTATTAGAATCATTTATGCCTCTACTGCACAAAAATCACTATTTATCAATCTTCTCAAATTAATGTGTAATTTATAAAGCCTGTGCCCTAATCAGTAGCAAATAGTAAATCAAACAAAATTATCTTCCCATTTAGAGTGTCAAATATATCTCAGTCAGAAAGTTCTGCTATGACATTGAAAGGGCATACAGAAATCTGTTAACATAATTTCTGAGACTTAGACTATTGTTCTTAAGAATATGAAATGTTCGTTGGCAATAACTAAATCAGATTTATTTTGTGTCTTCAGCCCCTAGGTCAGTGACTGGTCTATAGTAGGTATTTGATGAATACTTCTTTAGCAAAGAACTACGAATTCATATAGGAAAAAAGGGGACTTCTGATCGCATAAAACTCTGCAGAAGGACCTTTGAATATTAGTGTACTCCTTTCTATTTAATAATATTTTTATCTATGCCGACTGCTTCACTCACCAAGTCCTTATTTTGTGAAAATTCTTGCATGACTCTATAGTGTGTAAGTAGAAAATATTTTAGGATACTTTTAGGCTATTTTCAACTCAGCACAAGTAACCTTATCACTCTTATTTACATTATGAAAAAAAGAGCATGCCAAACAGAAATCATAGCCTTAAGGTCTCTATGAATATATGTGGAGGAGCTTTTTCCAAGGTATTTTCTGAAAGTGGCAGTCTTGAGTTGAATCCTTGTAATTTTCCTTTTAGATTTTGCTTGACTGGTTGCTTTTTTGGGCAGGGTTATAGAACTCAATGTAATGTACAAGCACTAGTTAAAAGCTGTAATTGATTAAGCGCCTTATTAAAATCAGTAACAAGACAACCTATGTAGGAATGTGCAACATCTCTATGTGGAAAACTTTAACACTGAAAAAATAGAAAGACATACTATTTTCTTGGATAGAAAGATGTAACATTATAAAGGTGTTGTCTGTCCTGAAATTAATCCATACATTTAATGCATTCTAATAACACCATATTTTTTTCAAATGCAGGCAAGATGATTATAAAATTCCTTTACAAAAATAAGAAGCAAGAATTGCCAGGAAAATTGGGGAAAAGACTAGTAAGACATTAAAACATTTTATAATGCCCTAGCAGAAATTAAAACATTTTATAATGCCCAAATCGTACAAAGAATGGTGATGCAGGTGAACAGATAAACAGATCAATGTAACCACACATAAAGTCCATACAAGACTAAAGTCTGAGATTCAGGGAACATGTCAAATCAGTACCAAATCAGTACCAACTTCTGAAAAAATTTGGTTAGATCTACATGTCATATCTTTAACAACAAGTATCAAAAATTTACGTATAACAAATAGCCCATAAACGTACTAGCTGAAATTAGACTTTTCCCTATAATGTTAGAGTAAGTAAGGTCAAAGCATGAAACATAATTCAGAAAACATTTACAAATTTGATAGCATGACAAGTTACACATTTCTGTAAGTGGGAGATTTGCATATGCATATAGTTCTCTCAAAATGTACAAAGTATATCTGAAAGAATTCACAATAAACTAGTGAGTTCTCACTCAAGTTTGTGCAGCTTTAAAAGAATGCAGTTGAGGAGGGAGTCATCATCAACCTGGCTTATTTCTTTTAACATAATGTCCTCAAGCTTCACCCATGTTGTAACATAGATCAGCATTCCCTTCCTTTTTAATAATATTCCACTGAATGCATAGATCAAATTTTGTTTATCCATTCATCTGTTAGTGGACATTGGGTTGTTTCCACCCTTAGGAAATTATGAATTATGCTTCCACGAACATAGGTGTACAGATACCTGTTTGAGATCCTGATTTTAATTCTTTGGGGTATATTCAGAAGTGGAATTGCTGGATCATAGGGTAGTTCAGTGGCTGCAAGACATTAAGTGAGTGGTATGGAGACCTTTCACCATATATCCATTCATTCTTTAAATCACTTATGATTGCATCTTTAATCTGCAGTGTAACCAAGACAACTCAGGTCTGAAAGAAAAACTTCCTTCTTAGCACGCTGCTATGCAACACCCTCTTTCAAGCTGCCTGTTGGTGTCTTTACACATAGTTACAAAGGTTTCCTCCTCTTTACATTATATGCCCTATTCTAACCTACATAACCAGATGAAGAAGGAATGAAGAATATTCCTACAGGTGAGCTATCCCAGAGGTGGGAGCTCATGGCATTTTCAGGAGTTAAAATTATAGGGAAGGGAATGGTGGAAGAAAAAGATGGAGAGGTGGGTCACGACAGGGAGGGCTCTATAATCTCTGTCAAGGGGACTAGGAACTGTAGAGGGTCACTGAAGGGGGAATGCAGTCATCTGGTCTGCATTTTAGAGAGATAGCTCTGGCTATAGTGTAGAAAACTGATTGTTTGAAGGGGATGGGGAGGCAGCAATTCCAGAGGCAGTGAGGGGCTGCTGGGAAGTGGACTGTACATATGCTATAGTATAGCAGATTTTTATAAAGTCTGTTTCATTAACACCTTGAAACAGTTTTCCTTTCATTTTTCATCACAGCTAATTAGAGCTCACTGATTTGCTGCACACTATGAGGCAGAACTGTTCTAACACTATTTCATATATTTCATTTGTACCTTGCAGTAACCTCATGGCATTGATAACATTCCTATCCCCATTTGATGGATTAAAAACTGTCACTGAGGTTCAGGACCATGCCCAAGTTCATATGGTAACTGATGGAAATGGAGTGTGAACAAGCACTTGGGTCCAGAACTACCGCTCGGCTGCAGTGGTTCCCTGTGGCCCCAGGACTCCAGTGATGACACTTGAATGTCTTCTCTGATTCCCATGATTTTCAATTTCAACCCAACCAACCACACTTCGTCCAGAGTTCTGTGCATAAACACCACTTTCATCACCTTGCTTGTTTGCCTTGTATTGTAGAGTGGCTCCCTCCTGCTCATCCTGAAGTTTTCTTTACTTATTTAGCGTCTGTCCTATGCCCCAATCTTTGTTTATGGATGGGCTTCTTAGTCCTTTAGGTATATTCAAATTCAAATTCCCCAACAAGGGTCCCCATTTTCATGAAATTATGAAAATTAGACTTATTGTCTAAAGTTTTGGGTGGCTCAGTTGCTTTAGCATCCTACTCTTGATTTTGGCTCAGGTCATGATCTCAGGGTTTGTGAGTTTGAGCCCCATGTTTGGGCTCTGTAATGACAGCTCAGAGCCTGCTTGGGATTCTCTCCGTTTCCTTCTCTCTTTCTGCCCCTCCCCTGCCTGCATTCTCTTTCTCAAAATACAACGAAACTAAACTAAACTAAACTTAAATTAAATTAAATTAAAAAGTATGCTATTCCATTTCTCACCAACTAAAGTACTCAATATTAAACACTCCAGAATGTAATTATATATTATCTTGATTTAAGTTGTGTACATTAGTCCCATTTCCCTCTTTTAGAGTTTTTAAAATTAGTATCTCTGTCTAGCTTCTTTGTATTCACTTCAGCCCTTAGTGCAACCTGGAAACCAGACATGCAGTAGGAAGTCAGAACATACCCACTTAACTGAAATGCCTTTCCTTATGAGCTATTGTTAGATTGATATTTCCCAAACTTGGCTCCCAACTCCTTCTACGAAAACAGGTCTCTTTATATTTGGGGAAAAATTAGTTAAACATATTTAAGCAAGTTTTTCAGGAACTTTCATATGCTAATAATGAAGTGGCAGAATAAATTGTATTTGGTTTCACCACAGGCCTCCCTCGCCTTTGGTAAAGCATGATATAAAAATAGCAATAAGGATTAGTAACATTTATTGCATGTGGACTTTATTTCTGATACTGTGTTAAGCCTTTGCCATGCATCATCTCATTGACTACTGTTTTTATCTCATGGAATACTACTACTTTCAGAAGGATAGCTTGGAAGAAGCTCATTCCAACACATTCATAAAGAACTCAGGTTGTAATTTTTATTTGCATACTCTTTTTTGTCCAAGTCCAACTAAGTAGAATATGGAGAATCATCAATGGCACCACATTTGAAAACAGAGTATATTTTTAAACAAGTTGCAGTGTTGGGAATTCTTGGCTCAGACAGTCATTCTTCCTTCCATATATATAATGCCATATAAATCCTTCCCAGATCTTTGGATATGATCACAAAGACTTTTAAATCTAACTGAGACCAAGAGTCCTTCCATTTTTTAACCTTCTTTATCCTCTGGGATAACAAAGACTTGTGAAAGGGCACAAAGGTTGTCTTCAGGCTTCAGCTGAGCTGTCCACCTTTCATTGACCGTCAAAACTATTGGCTCTAATAAATGTGAGTTGGCCTATGTTTCTGAGATGAGCTGTTCAGAAGATAATATAGTCTTCATTTAGCCAAAAACACAAGATAAATCATATAGGTGGGATAACAGTAAGGGGAAAATAATGTCATTGACTTGGAATTTAATAATTTGCCAATGTTTAACTTTTCTTAAAAGTCTAGAAGAACTATGTAGGGTATGAAATTCTCTTAACTTGAATTTTTTCTGTTTTATCTTTACATGGGTACAACAAGATCCAAAGTTTCCAGTCTATTAGGGGCATATATTTACCTGTAAAGATGGAGAGCCAAAAATTTTAAAAGGGTTCAGAAATATGGTGAATCTGTTGGTGACGAGGATAACAAAAATGTTACATCTAAAAGCATTTGTAGCAGGCATCCAATTCAATCTCTTTTTATGTGAAGATTTTATTTAGTGACATGACAAATTAGTAGGCAAGATATGCCGTTTATCCAGTGGCCTTTTAATAACTATCTGTTTGGGCAGACTTTACTGGATGACGAAGTGATTTTAAAATAAATATTCATTACCAAAAATGTCCTAAATACTACCCATGATATGTAAAACACAAGGCTTTCTGACTGCAAGTAACACTGACATACAGCAAAAAAAGAGTACAAGAATGGATAAGATAATCTCAGCCATGACAGAAAAATATTTCCCTAAGAAGACATTCAGATTCTCTGTGATTTTTATCATGATGAAAACTTTATGTTTTCACCATTACAGCACTAAGTTAACTGTGATCTATATTTTTTACAATGTATATATCTGCTTCTATGCACTTTTGAGGGTTCTGTCATGTTCCAACCAATATAATCATTCCCTTTTCTGGGTCACCATGTTGAGATGTTGTATAGGTTCTACCATTCAGAATAGTCCTACTCCTGCCTCTCTAGGAGAGATATGTTTTTGAGATTTCATGACATGTGACTATAATGAAAGTGGTATTAGATTTCCTATTTGTTTTCTTCTCATAACAGCTTTTGCCTGGTTTTTTTTTCATTTGTTTGTTGTAATTGGTGTAATTCAGTGGTCATTTAGTATAACTCATTTACAATTAGTAAAAGCTACTATCAAGTGCAACACAAAGTATGCTTAATGAAGAATTCAACATGTTTTTGCAAGAAGTTTGTAAAAACTTCAGGATGATTATTAGCCAATTATCAAGGTGAGAATTGGGACAATCAATAAATAAGAAGTGCCTACTGTATACCAGATCTCCATATACCTTATGAAAAACAGGGTACCAGGAAATAAAACAGTGAAACAATCTTTCTGTAGACCAACAACTAGCATGCCAAGTGCTCACTGAGCTCTGTGCTTCAGTTTTGTTAGTTTTTACAGTATGTCCATGCTCACATCTGCCCCATCCTTTCCTGCCAGGTCCCTTTCTTTGCAAATGGGCAACAGCATGTCTATACTCTGAGGGCTCTAGACTGAGAATACAATTCAATCTGCTTGCTTGGCTACAATGATTCATGCATGGCCAACCTTTCCACTTCGTCCCTCTGCCATACATCACCTAACATGCAGTAAGGTCACCTGACACACTCAATATTGTATGAATAAATAAATGACTTCTTTGAAACTTTCACCTACTTCAAGCTTTCTTCTCCTTTTAGGTTTCTGAAAAATGGAAGGTGTATTTTTTTTTATTTTTTTAATGTTTATTTATTATTGAGAGACAGAGAGACACAGAACATGAACAGGGGAGGGGTAGAGAGAGGGGAGATAGAGTCTGAAGTAGGCTCCAGGCTCTGAACTGTCAGCACAGAGCCCGACGTGGGGCTCAAACTCATAAACCGTGAGATCATGACCTAAGCTGAAGTCGGATGCTTAACCGACTGAGCCATCCAGGCGCTCCTGAATGGGAAGGTGTATTATCCATCCTGCCCTACTTTACTATATATTCTCCCTGAACAGTTTATATGGCCACTTGGTTGGGTTAGGGAGAAAAGAATTTAGTAACAGACATTCTGACTATTTCTTATACATAAATTTAGAGATGCACAATTTTCCCTTAGTGTGGGGACAAACATCTTTAAAACAGAATGCTGAAGATTTTAAAAATACCTTTATATTTTTCTTTTTCAGGACTAAATATAAAATTATGAAATTTAAAATAGGAATATATTATTAAAATTTGGCTTAATTACTAGTGTTATCTGTTTCTTTCTTTTTTCAACTTTGAGGCACGGTAGCAATAAGAAAAGAAAATATTTGGAAGAAATAGTATATAGCTTACAGTAAATGTTGAGAATTTTACTTTATATAAACCATATGTCCTATCTCAAGACAATTATTTTTCTAACTCTTTAGCATTGTATTTCAAACCAAACTTGTTACACCTTTTTGTTACTGAATTCTAGGAAAAAAGTGCCAGACATTAATATCTCAGCTGGAACAATCAAGACCACATATTATTGAGGTTTCTTATTAAAAGTGGCATTTTCATTAAAATCCCCTTCTTTGCCGTGAAAAGCCATGATGATATATTATCTATTTTCAACAAATGTGCTGCAGAAAGTGCCTAGGAGGTAATAACACAGTTTAAGGGAAAAAAATTAAATATGATGGCTAGCCAAATGCAATTTACACATTTGTGGGTTTTTTTGTGGCAAGTCATACATCTTGTAAAAAGGCATGCACCTGAGGCATGAATAGAGGAAAAAAAAACAGTTTGTAATATTACAAAAATCAAAATACATCAAGAAGAGTTGCACTAAATCCAGATATTTTAGTTCACAAAAATCCTAAAGCAGAACCAAATGAATCTTAAATGATACCTTTTTATCTTTCTTTCAGGTAAAAACCTGTTAGTTTTTACTCTCCTGTCCCTAAGGTGTGTCCCTGGAGGTATTCTCCCTTCCTCCCTCTGATCCTGCAGGAGTGGCTATGAGCCTTCCAGCTGCAGTGAAGGGGCGGAGCTAGGATCCAACAGGTCACTCTCCTTGAGGGTAGCACAGTGAGCCCAGATACTAGGTGGAAAACACAATGTTGTCATTTACAAGCTTTTGGACTCTGTAGCAATCATCTCATCTCTCTGTGCCTCATTTTATTCTGCTGTAAAAAGAATGAGGAAAGTGAAAACACGTCTACACACTCATCTTTCCAAAATAACCCACTGATATTCTAGTGTCCACCTACTCTTTCCATACTTTAAATACAATGGCCACAACCACAACAAAGAGGTGATACCTACCTATTCCCCAAGCAGCATCCCTAGTTTTCCAGCTCCATGATGTGTTGCCACAGCTCCTGTCTCATCTCCACTTCTAAATTCTCATCATTTTCAAAGTCCAGCTAGGAAGCTACTGCGCTGTGGCACCTTCTAAACCTCCCACACACTGCTCTGCGCTGGAAATGATTGCATGCTTTGAAAAATTCTCCCCGTATGTGATCTATAACTCACTGAAACACTTATCCTTTTCTACCTCGCAATCATGCACATGTTTTTATCTCTCTGCTGCATTATAGGTTCTCTGAGGGCAGTGCCATGACTTATTAATCTTTATATCTTCTGTGGTAACTACCATAGCCTTGCCGGTAGCAGGAATTTAATTAATGTTTATTGTGTCAATGAATATAAAAAAAAGGTTATCTATACTATTTTATTCCGTAGGAAGATAAGATGATATAAGATCAGAGATGTGAAAGCCTTGGGAGCGTAAAAGTTTTATTGAAATGAAAGGCTTGATGGCTGGAATACTATACAGGCACATTTGACAAGGGAATAAAAATCCTTGAGGGTTATTCACAACTGACAGAACTCTGAGCTGTGACTTGGCTATTAAGGAAATTCCTGGGCTACAAGTGTAGCTTTATGAAAAATTGAGATAACATACTCGGAGAACACTGGAGGAAGTAAAATGCCAAAGAGAACAGCTTTTTCAGAGCTGTCAAGACATCTTAATTTGTTTTTGTGCAGAGAGACTTGTCAAACTGCCACTAACTATCTGGCCTCCTTGTCACAGCAAAGTTTCTATACGTTGTGCCAACTTCACTTTCTTCATAGCCAAAAAATTTCACCAAAGCGTGACAGAGCCATTGCACGCCAACTGCACGCTGAAGTTGTCCATGGTTTGACGCCATCCCTGCTGCAAAGTCAGAGTAATTAGGGACGGATTCTGAAATGCTGAGGCCGACCTTTTGGTATGAAGGCCTAAGCCAGGTAGAAGGTCACAATAGTTCTCAGAGGTGTCATCTCTTGGAATCGTTCAAAATTTGCTTTATTTGGAAAGAATCAATGTAAAGAGATTGAGATTACAAAGGATAAGCAACCAAGACCTTGTTTCTTGAGGTGTGGTCTGCAGATTAGCAGCCTTGACAACACCCTAGGACTACTTAGAAATGCAGGTTCTCAGGCCACTGTCCACCGATACTTAATGAAACTATGCATTTTTAAATAATTTTTTAGAGAGAGAGTGTGTGAGTGGGGTGGCGGGGAGGGGGCAGAGGGAGAGAGAGAGAGAATCTTAAGCATGCTCCACACTCAGCACAGAGCCCATCTTGGGGCTTGATCCCAAGACCCTGGGATCATGACCTGAGCTGAAATTAAGAGTCAAATGCCCAGCCGAATGAGCCACCCAAAAATCCCAATGAGACAATACATTTTAATAAGATCCTAGGTGATTCATAATCACATTAGACTTTGAGAGGCACTGCTCTAAGGCAAGAGATAGTCAAAGAAGAACAGCAACAATTTTTGTATGGTTACAAAAGTTTTTAAAAATATAGAAGCAAAATTTCCCATTCGATTAATCAAATTAAGATTTTTTTTTAACTTTTTAATGTTTACTTACATTTTAGAAAGGGTGAGAGATAGGTATAAAGTGTGTGTGACCAGCGGAGTGGCAGAGAGAAAGGGAAACATAGAATCCGAAGCAGGCTCCAGGCTCCGAGCTGTCTGCACAGAGCCCTACGCGGGGATCGAACCCACAAGAGATCATGACCTGAGCTGAAGTTGGACACTTAACCGACTGAGCCATCCAGGTGCCCCAATGAAGATATTTTTAATAAAAAAATACCTTTCAAAACTAAAGAAAATAAAGTTGTATAATTAAGATGGAAACAAAGGGGGAAATAAACCCTGACCTTAAGATACTGCTTATGATAATCAATGTACTTCCTTTCCAAATGTTGTCATCTGGATACAGAATTAATGAAAATATATAAGTACTTGTTCAGAAAACCCCAAGTTAATCATTAGATATGGTGGCTTCCTGCTTCTTTCTAGTCATTTGTAGTTAATAGGCATTTATTATAACATCATCATAAAGCTTAGAATTAACCAATGACTAGAGAATATTACTAACATTGCAAGTATAGAGAAATATTTAAAATCCTAAGAACAATATTTTCCATAATATTAGTAAGAACAAAAGGTTTTGGAAAAATATTCACATGATGATTTCTCTACTTTTTTATTTTACTAATGCTAATGCTAATTTTCATTTTTTCCTGAAGAAAGTTCAAACATGGATTGCAAAATCAGGTTTTCCCTCAATCAAAGCAACACTCATAAGAATAAATATGTGTCTACTTAAAACATACAAAAGACTTTTAGAATCAAATGACTTTTAGGTACTCACATTGTGTTGTTTGGAGTTCAGTTCAAAATTAAATATATTTTTGACTCTTCGTTATATATTGACTTAAGTGGAATTCATGAGTCACTTCATTATAATTTATCTGTCATTGTTTTAGATATATTTACAGAGATTTACACATTAGTTTATCAAATTGCACATGTGGTATTCTCCCAACAATTATCATACTAAGTTCATAAGAATCCTTACTAAAAGGCCACAGATTTAATAAAAGCCATGTATTCACATTTTAAAATGCAATGTAATTTTTTTTTAAATTAGAATCTTTTTATACTTGAAATATTGCTCCTTATATTTAAAGGTGCTTGTCAATATTCTTGTGAATTTGAATGAGTATATTTAAAAAGATTCAATGTTAGTGCTAATACAGAGGAGTATATTTTGAGTTATTCACTTAATAAACTTTCATTTAGCAACTGATAGGTGATAGGCATAATCCACAGCTTTAAGAATAGACAATATTCTTAAAGACAATAAGATAATATTCCTCATCTCATGGAGCTCAGTCTTGTAGGGAAGAAAGACAGCTAAAGCAATGTGATACCAGGCATTCTACATTATAAGAGACATAATAGAATAAGTGTTAACCATGATGGAGTTTGCTGTCTAAGGACTGGTCTGTAGAAATCAGAAAAGTTGTGATGGGGTGGATTTTGTATAAGTAGAGACTGAGACTGGGATTCTTGACAAAGTGATTTCTAGAAAGAGTGTTCTCAGGAAGGGGAGGATGGGGGAAACAGAATAGGAGAAGGGAAAGCTAAGTATGGATGTGGTCTCATCAGAAGAAAAGTTTCAACCTGGTTTGGGGTGGGCAGTGGGGGGGGGCTTTTATGTTGGTTCCCCCTAGAAACAAGAAGATGTATCAACCAATCAGTGTTGGTGGGGGAGGCAGTGGAAAGGCTCTCTCTAGGAGGATTCATAGGATTGGTAATATTGGAGTTTATCAGGGGGAAAAAAGAAGACCAATCCAGCATAGGAGACAGTATAAGGTGGAGAGATGCAGAGATGTGAAATAATACTCCCTATATGTAATGGTCAAGGGATTTCTAAGAAGTACAGAGAAAAGATCATTCCAACTGACAATTAGCTATTAACTATAGAAATTAGTTCATGTAATGTTAGCAGACTAAACCCAGAGGACATGCTTCTTGATCATTATCAGTCAATTATATGATAGCACGTCTAATATGGTTTGAATGTTCATGACAAAACCTATTTCAATTTATATTACTCTGAATCCACAGGAGTATTTCCCAACTGAGATAATGCTCAAAGTGTATTTCTTCTTATTATCATTTATATAATGCAGAAATAACTCTATGACATTTCTATAGGTTAAACTTGTCACATTCCCTGACTTATTTAATTCATCTGTAGGCTTAATGTGTGCCAAGCATTGTATTTAGGATAAATATGTTTTTATGTATTTCTGATTTAGCTCATTATGCTTTAATAAAGTCCCACTGTAATAAAATAATGTGTGATAGATTCAATCCTCCTTCGAATATTCCTAATAATAATAGCTAATATTTCACGAGTGCTTTTACTGTGTGCTAGGAATAGTGCTAAATGTCTTACATTTATTTTCTAATTTAATCACTACAATAACCCTGTAAATTGTTACCATAATTAACTCCATTTTATTGATGAAGAAATAGGCTGGCTGAGGCTAGTGTCTTGCCTGAACTCATCCACCTGGTGTACAAGTCTGTCTTTTTATCACCATGGTGTGCTGTTCCCAAGAAGCCAGAAGAACTAAATTTCACAAATTGACCAGAAGCAAAAATTTTCAGTACGTTTGTTTTATTCACATTGATCTTGTTGGAAGTTTCAAGTTACAGTTGATGTACATGTGTGGGTATGGGTGTGTGTATAAGTGTGTATACATGTGGGTGTGGGTGTTAAAAAATATTTCTTAAACTATTTAAATCTGGCATCAGTGAAATAAGGTTATTTTACACTAAACATAACATAGGTTGTAAGGAAAACCTATTGGAAGGATCAAAAGGATCATATATAATAAATTAATTAAAAATCTAGGATGCAGACAAAAGCATAATACCAAGACATATGAACAAACATATTGTTTACCAATTAAAATTATCTAGCTAGCCCTCAGAAATTTGATTTCCATCCCAATGACTCTAATGAAACAATTCTCTTGGAGATAAACCTACCACACAACAGTAGTATGAAGATCATGAAAATGTATTAAAATATTTCATGAGCTACAAATGTTAGTAATAGGTTAGTGATATAATCAAATCCAAAGGGTTTTTCTTCACCTTCATTCTCTTATATTTTTACTGATGTGTGTCTTATTCTCTTTTTAATCCATCATTACCATTGGCTTCCATGGTCCCCAGACACCATGACTATTGCTACTACTTCTTATTGTATTTAATCTATGTTCTGGAGGACTTTCTCAGGCAACCATAAGCATGTCCTTATGCAGATGTTCTTTAACATTTTAAGTGTACTGGCTACAACCAAAGTGTTCAACTCATTCTGACTTTGACATATTATCTCTAATCTCAATGACAGAATTTATTGCTTGCATGTTTTGGAATTGAGAATGTCTCTATCATATCAACTTATCTAGTAATTCGCAAATCTTAGATTTATTGGTATTGCTGAACATTCTCTTCAAAGATGGTTACAGGCTACATATAAATCATTATCCACATCTGTGATTATTCTTTTAGGACATGTTATTAGTTGTGGAAGCACAAGGTACAAAAGCTTTACAGGCCCTTGATTAATTTCCAAATTGTTTTCTTTTTAATTTAGTTTATTTATTTTGAGAGAGAGAAAGAAAGAACAGGAGAGAGACAGAGAGAGGGAGAGAGGGAATCCCAAGCAGGCTCTGTGCTGCCAGTGCAGAGCCCAATGGGGGGCTCCATCTCACAAATCATGAGATCACAACCAGACCTGAAACCAAGGGTCAGGTGCTCAACTGGCTGAGCCTCCCAGGTGTCCCTAATTTCCAAATTTCTCTTTAAAAATTGTGTCCATTTGCACTCATACATAGTACATGCTAGGGTCTTTCTCATAGCACTCTCAACAACATTCTACAAATTTGTTTTATGAAGTGGTTATAAAGTATCCAATTATCAATCAGATAATTGAAATTCATAAAGACTAAATTATTGATCAGTGAATAAATAGGAAGGTTTGGAACAATACACAGAAATCAGGGCTAACATACAGTATAATACAACACAGCTCATGCTCTTGAGTAATACTAATAGGTTCTAATCCCTTCTCTATCACTCACTGGCATATGACCCTCATCTCATCATCTGTAAAACTAGTGTAATGGTTAACTATAGGTTATTTTTGGAAATGAATAGATAACCTATGTGTAGCATTTATCAAGTGTTTGGCTTTCTAATGAAGAATCATCATTTAATAAAAAAAATTTTTTTATCTGAAGATATCAATTTGAAGGAATTTTATTCTAAACATTGCAACCAGAAATTTCTAAATATATAAAATTACATCTTACAACTTGGCATATACCTCATGATAACAATAGAAAATAAGAAAGCTGCTTCTAAAAAATGAGGTCTTTCTAGAAAATACCTTTACCTTCTCTCCCAGAACTTCAGTTAAATATTAGATATGATCTTCATGACTTAGAAAACATCATCAATTTTGAATAATATAGCAATTAGACAAAATGGACTCCAATTCTTTAGTCTCATTTGCAGAAAGATAAATATAAGAACAAATTTTGTTCTAATGGTATTGCACTGTGTTCTCTTTCACTAAATACTGTCAATTTCCATGTGCAGGGATTATAAAGTAGAAGGTATTCTAAATGAGATTTTCAAACTAATTAGCCTCTTGCTGACATACTCAATGACAAGAAAAATAAATAGTACATCATGATTCATTTAAACTCACAGGACTGAAATTAATGGTGTTACTACTTGCTATTTTACCACAGAAGAGAATAATGTGCAAAGCAACATAACTCTCCTACTTAATACTTGGTTATTTGTGTTTAAATGCATTTTTTTTCACATTTTAAACCATTAGGTATTAATGTGATAACACAGAAACAGTGAACCATGAGTAAAGATTATACTTTAAAAAAATCTATCATTCTATACATTTTTTTCTTTCGAGCAAAATTCCTCAACACCTTGCCATATTCATATAATTTCATTTAGAAACTACTTACTTGGCCTCACTCTCCTTGATTGGTGATGATGACATATCAACTCCTACTCTACTGGGAACTGGTTTATTTTCCTTTTGTTTTATTTATTCATTTTTTCCAGATGCTCCAAGAAACTTGACTGACTCATCAACACTGTGATTTTTTTTTTGTTTTTTAACACCACCTCTATGTATTTGTAGTTTTACTGAGCAACTTCAAAAGTAGCCCAGGGCCAAGTAGCAAAGCCATTCTAACCCTGGCTTAAGAGCAGTAAATATTAACCATCATATAAACCTCATAATCACAAACACATACATTTAATTTTTCTCGAAACATCTGCTCTCCTTATATTTTGTGTGGCCAATTCAAGTTCTTTCATGATTGTAACTCTACCTGTAGCTTTAAGAATGAAGTGCAGGGTCGCCTGGGTGGCTCAGTCAGTTAAGCAGCTCAGGTCATGATCTCATAGCTCAGAGGCTCCTGAGCCCGGTGTTGGGCTCTGTGCTGACAGCTCAGAGCCTGGAGCCTGCTTTGGATTCTGTGTCTCCCGCTTTCTCTGCCCTCTTCTGCACACGCTCTGTCTCTCTCTTTCTTCTCTCAAAAATAAACATTAAAAAAATTAAGAAAAAAAAAAAAGAATAAAGTGCAAAGATAGTAAGATCATGAAACACCTGACCTGTGGACCAATTGGCATCTCTCGTAGAGAACGAGAGTCGGAAACACAGTAATTGTCATAGTTACATTCCATGAGGATGTGATGTGAATATGTTATGGATATGTTTGGTGACTCTGTCATCTACATTTTTTTCAATTCTTTAGAGGCTATGAGTGAAATAGGCAAGGCAATTATTGTGAAGTTGGAAACCAGAGCTTGAACATGATACTTTGAGGGTCAAATGTTCTTAATACGAAAAGTGGTTGTGGAAGCTACAAATGATATAACATATAACTGCTTAATTCCCATCACGGAGACTTTTAACCCACACAAGGAAGTTTTTTTACCTGGAAAATGGGTAGAAATCACAAATAGCTTTATTTTCCTTTTGAAAACTTACAAATGATGTGGTTGATTGTGCTGTTTGATTTTTTTTCCCACTGTGGTTTCTGTTCTGAGCAGATAATATGATTACAGAAACAAAGTACAAATACCTCATATTGCCTGGATAAGGTTATGGCTTAATTTAATTATGGTAATTTACAGCCCCATTGCACAAGGTTGTTAAAAAAAATGTGCTGCTTGCAATGGGCAGTAGGTTGACACAAACTAACAATGTACATTTAAACTAAACTACCTCATTAAATTTTAGGATGCCATTATTCCTTGTCTTATTATTATTCTAAACACACTATTGTGGCTTCTATGACTCATAGAGAGTACTTCATGACAGAATTAATTTTGATGCATGCTGCATTAGTCATACTTTTCTCTCAATTTAAGTGATGTACAATGCCACATATACAGTTGTCAAGTTACTTGAGAAAATTTCTAGTGTATTAGCTGACACTGTCATTAACACCAAGAATATAAACAAACATCACTCTGAATAACCCTGGGAAACAGGAAAATACAATCACTTGGCTTTTCATTTTTGTACAATAAAACATGAAAGGTGTCATAGCAAAAACAATAAAAAGGGGGGGGGGTGAACTGGACCTAGTGACAGGTCCTATGTTGGCACAGTCTTAATTTCCTCTATAACCTTGGCCAAGTACACTTGCTGGGACTTAATGTTCTTGGAACAGATATTCTCTGAGCTGTCTCTTAGTCTTCTACTCCAAAACACCACGAAGGCATTACCTTATAAATCTAACCTCTCATTTCCTTCTAAATATGAAATAGAAACATAAAAGTGAGAAGATATGATCTCTGATATACAATAATAGTCTATTTCCCTTTTATGAAAAGGTGTCTTAAATTTCTAACAATTACTGCTGTCAGTGTTGGAAACTGAGCAATCCAACTGTTCAAATAGATATTCCTCATGGACTTGCCACACGGTCTGCAATTCTCAAATTAGTCACTCCTTGAAATCCCTAGTTAAAAGGCCATGTCGTTTGGGAAGATTAATATATTAAAGTTCTTAGTAAATTAAACTGGTGGAATTTTAAGAGTGGGCATATTTGCATAGCTCAGAAATTTTCTAAAAGGAGGATTTTCATGGACCAAATTGCTGAATCTCTATAATCAGATAAAGGCTATTCTAATAAGACTGGAGTCTCGTTGTCTTGCATGTTATTATGGTTTTCATTCATCGAATGGACCTGTGTATATAAAAAGACCATCAGCTCCTCAAGTAAAGACCTTGAGTGAACAGAATCATTTGAAGCAGAGAATCTACATATATCCAGAATCTAAGTGAAAAATTTAGATACCTCTGGGCACACTGACCAGTTATATTGTCTATTAATGAGAAGGCATGGTAATGTGATGATTTATTTTATCAAATAACATAGCATCAACTCTTTAAATTCCTAGCTTAAGCTAAGACACACTGGGAGTTACTTGGAGGTGCTCAGTTAACCTCTTTGCACTTACTTTGATTCCAGTCTTGAGCTGACTTTATACTTACCCTACCAAAGACTTATCTATCACCTTGGAAAATCATTACCTTAGCTTGAATCAGATTATCATGGCAGTCAGAAATAAGATTTGTGAAGAGATGCATACAGGATAAGGAAATGGTATATCGTGGGCAAAGCAAGTGTTAGCCTTAAAGACCATATCCAGTGAGGAATCTCAATTGGTTGTCTGAGGAACTAAGAAAGAACATGAAGGGATGGGTACATAGGAAAATAGAAAAGGTGATGAAACTAAGAATAAATGTTCTTTTTTCACATTTTATAAAGGAAATGTCCTCAATTCCTTTCAAATAGAAGTTTAATGATTATAATAACAAAAAAAAATTCTAGAATGTTAGACAATATTAAAATGGGGGTGCCTGGATGGCTCAGTCAGTTAAGTGTCCAACTTCAGCTCAGGTCATGATCTCGCGGTATGTGAGTTGGGAGCCCCGCATTGGGGTCTGTGCTGACAGCTCAGAGCCTGGAGCTTGCTTTGGATTCTGTGTCCCCCTCTCTCTCTGTCCCTCTCCCACTCATTCTCTCTCTCTCTCTCTCTCTCTTTCTCTCTCTCTGTCTTAAAAATAAACAAAAGTTTAAAATTTAAAAAAATGGACTACACTCAACCCATAGATTTGCAATTCACATCATTGTATTTTATTATAAAGCAGGAGAGAGAATTGGTAAAGCCAAGATCAATATTCAAGCATATGGGAGAAAGGGAAATAAATGTGGAAAAAAAGAAAAATCTCTTACTAAAAACAAAGCCAGATACATTGTATGCATTCAAAAAGAAGAGTAAGAGGTTTTTTCATTACTTTCCCATTGCTGGCATTTATCTACTTCCTACTTCTATTTCTATCTTATAAACTATCCCTTTTTATTGTACAAAATATTTCATAAATGAGTTCTTATGAAATCCTGCTGTTGTAACATTCTGATATTGAGGAGACAAACTTCATATTTCTTTCAGCTGACCAGCAACAGATTTTAGAAGCTATTCAGCACACTCCCTAAGTTTCAATCTATTTCATTTTATATTATTGAAGTCCATACTTTCTTATTACTCTTTATTTCTTATAAAAAGTAAGGGGTGAGTGAGAATAGCCCTGGGTTAAGAGCTAACATGAAGAAGGCATATGAAAATTCAGCACTCTTTGGTCAGCCTGTTAAGAATGAAGGTGGGTCAGAGTCAATAACTAAGGCAGCACTGTTCCACTCAGTTTTATGGAAAAAAATCCACACTTCAGAGAGTCATCGCCCAAGTGATGAAACCTCCCATGGGTCTTCATGGCATCAACCTAGTTGCTGTATATCTCATAGGAAACCAGACCATGGAACAGGAGCTTTGAAA